>NW_025727996.1:0-279685 GCF_021461385.2 Schistocerca piceifrons | reverse complement strand
TCTGAACCATCCCTGTGGCACTAGTTATAGATTCCGATGCTTCACTCCAGGTTTACTGTATCCCTTGGTCCTTCTTATTGACGATGAAACACAGAAATTGCATCGGAATTAAATACAAAAGGCCAAAATGCCGACTTAAGTACATGAAGACTGACTCTTCTTACTGTCTATGTTTTGAACCATTCCTGTGACACTAGTTATAGATTCCGATGCTACACTCCAGGTTTACTGTATCCGTTGGACCTTCTTATTGACGATGCAACACACAAATTGCATCGGAATTGAATAGAAAAGGCACTATGCCGACGTAAGTACAAGAAGACTGACTCTTCTTACTGTCTATGTTTTGAACCATTCCTGTGACACCAATTAGAGTTTCCGATGCTTCACTCCATTTTACTGTACCCCTGGGACCTTCTTATTGACGATGAAACACAGAAATTGCATCGGAATGAAATAGAAAAGGCACAATGCCGACTTAACTACAAGAAGACTGACTCTTCTTACTGACTATGTTTTGAACCATTCCTGTGACACTAGTTATAGAATCCGATTCTTCACGTCCAGGTTTACTGTATGCCTTGGACCTTCTTATTGATGATGAAACACAGAAATTGCATCGGAATTAAATACAAAAGGCACAATGACGACTTAAGGACAAGAAGACTGACTCTTCTTACTGACTATGTTTTGAACCATTATTGTGACACTAGCTATAGATTTCGATGCTTCACTTCAGGTTTACTGTACCCCTCTGACCTTCTTATTGACGATGAAACACAGAAACTGCATCGGAATTAAATACAAAAGGCTCAATGCCAACTTAAGTACAAGAAGACTGACTCTTCTTACTGTCTATGTTTTGAACCATTCCATTGACACTAGTTATAGATTCCGATGCTTCACTTCAGGATTACTGTATCCCTCCGACCTTCTTATTGACGATGAATCACTTAAATTGCATCGGAATTAAATAGAAAAGGAACAATGCCGACTTAAGGACAAGAAGACTGACTCTTCTTACTGCCTATGTTTTGAACCATTCCTGTGACACTAGCTATAGATTCCGATGCTACACTTCAGGTTTTCAGTATCCCTCTCACCTTCTTATTGACGATGAAACACAGAAATTGCATCGGAATTAAATACAAAAGGCACAATGCCGACTTAAGTACAAGAAGACTGACTCTTCTTACTGTCTATGTTTTGAACCATTCCATTGACACTAGTTATAGATTCCGATGCTTCACTCCAGGTTTACTGTATCCCTTGGAACTTGTTATTGACGATGAAACACAGAAATTGCATCGGAATTAAATAGAAAAGGTACAATGCCGACTTAAGTACAAGAAGACTTAATCTTCTTACTGACTATGTTTTGAACCATTCCTGTGACACTAGTTATAGATTCCGATTCTTCACTCCAGGTTTACTGTATCCCTTGGACCTTCTTATTGACGATGAAACACAGAAATTGCATCGGAAATAAATACAAAAAGCACAATGTCGACTTAAGGACAAGAAGACTGACACTCCCTTACTGACTATGCTTTGAACCATTCCTGTGACACTAGTTATAAACTCCGATGCTTTACTTCAGGTTTACTGTATCGCTTGGACCTTCTTATTGACGTTGAAACACAGAAATTGCATCGGAATTAAATATAAAATGCACAAAGCAGAATTAAGTACAAGAAGACTGACTCTTCTTACTGTCTATGATTAGAAACATTCCTGTGACACTAGTTATAGATTCCGATGCTTCACTCCAGGTTTACTGTATCCCTTGGACCTTCTTATTAACGATGAAACACAGAAATTGCATCGGAATTAAATACAAAAGGCACAATGCCGACATAAGGACAAGAAGACTGACTCTTGTTACTGACTTTGTTTTGAACCTTTTCTGTGACACTAGTTATAGATTCCGATGCTTCGCTTCAGGTTTATTGTATCCCTCTGACATTCTTATTGACGATGAAACACAGAAATTGCATCGGAATATAAATAGAAAAGGCACAATGCCGACTTAAGTACAAGAAGACTGACTCTTCTTACGGTCTATGTTCTGAACCATTCCTGTGACACTAGTTATAGTTTCCGATGCTTCACTCCATTTTACTGTATCCCTTGGACCTTCTTATTGACGATGAAACACAGAAATTGCATCGGAATTAAATAGAAAAGGCACAATGCCGACTTAAGTACAACAAGACTGACTCTTCTTACTGCCTATGTTTTGAACCATTCCTGTGACACTAGTTATAGATTCCGATGCTTCACTTCAGGATTACTGTATCCCTCTGATCTTCTTATTGACGATGAAACACAGAAATTGCATCGGAATATAAATAGAAAAGGCACAATGCCGACTTAAGTACAAGAAGACTGACTCTTCTTACGGTCTATGTTCTGAACCATCCCTGTGGCACTAGTTATAGATTCCGATGCTTCACTCCAGGTTTACTGTATCCCTTGGTCCTTCTTATTGACGATGAAACACAGAAATTGCATCGGAATTAAATACAAAAGGCAAAATGCCGACTTAAGTACATGAAGACTGACTCTTCTTACTGTCTATGTTTTGAACCATTCCTGTGACACTAGTTATAGATTCCGATGCTACACTCCAGGTTTACTGTATCCGTTGGACCTTCTTATTGACGATGCAACACACAAATTGCATCGGAATTGAATAGAAAAGGCACTATGCCGACGTAAGTACAAGAAGACTGACTCTTCTTACTGTCTATGTTTTGAACCATTCCTGTGACACCAATTAGAGTTTCCGATGCTTCACTCCATTTTACTGTACCCCTGGGACCTTCTTATTGACGATGAAACACAGAAATTGCATCGGAATGAAATAGAAAAGGCACAATGCCGACTTAACTACAAGAAGACTGACTCTTCTTACTGACTATGTTTTGAACCATTCCTGTGACACTAGTTATAGAATCCGATTCTTCACTCCAGGTTTACTGTATGCCTTGGACCTTCTTATTGATGATGAAACACAGAAATTGCATCGGAATTAAATACAAAAGGCACAATGACGACTTAAGGACAAGAAGACTGACTCTTCTTACTGACTATGTTTTGAACCATTATTGTGACACTAGCTATAGATTTCGATGCTTCACTTCAGGTTTACTGTACCCCTCTGACCTTCTTATTGACGATGAAACACAGAAACTGCATCGGAATTAAATACAAAAGGCTCAATGCCAACTTAAGTACAAGAAGACTGACTCTTCTTACTGTCTATGTTTTGAACCATTCCATTGACACTAGTTATAGATTCCGATGCTTCACTTCAGGATTACTGTATCCCTCCGACCTTCTTATTGACGATGAATCACTTAAATTGCATCGGAATTAAATAGAAAAGGAACAATGCCGACTTAAGGACAAGAAGACTGACTCTTCTTACTGCCTATGTTTTGAACCATTCCTGTGACACTAGCTATAGATTCCGATGCTACACTTCAGGTTTTCAGTATCCCTCTCACCTTCTTATTGACGATGAAACACAGAAATTGCATCGGAATTAAATACAAAAGGCACAATGCCGACTTAAGTACAAGAAGACTGACTCTTCTTACTGTCTATGTTTTGAACCATTCCATTGACACTAGTTATAGATTCCGATGCTTCACTCCAGGTTTACTGTATCCCTTGGAACTTGTTATTGACGATGAAACACAGAAATTGCATCGGAATTAAATAGAAAAGGTACAATGCCGACTTAAGTACAAGAAGACTTAATCTTCTTACTGACTATGTTTTGAACCATTCCTGTGACACTAGTTATAGATTCCGATTCTTCACTCCAGGTTTACTGTATCCCTTGGACCTTCTTATTGACGATGAAACACAGAAATTGCATCGGAAATAAATACAAAAAGCACAATGTCGACTTAAGGACAAGAAGACTGACTCTTCTTGCTGACTATGTTTTGAACCATTCCTGTGACACTAGCTATAGATTTCGATGCTTCACTTCAGGTTTACTGTACCCCTCTGACCTTCTTATTGACGAAGAAACACAGAAATTGCATTGGAATTAAATACAAAAGGCACAATGCCGACATATGGACAAGAAGACTGACTCTTCTTACTGACTTTGCTTTGAACCATTCCTGTGACACTAGTTATAGATTCCGATGCTTTACTTCAAGGTTTACTGTATCCCTCTGACCTTCTTATTGACAATGAAACATAGAAATTGCATCGGAATTCAATTGAAAAGGCACAATGTCGACCTAAGTACAAGAAGACTGACTCTTCTTACTGTCTATGTTTTGAATCATTCCTCTGACACTAGTTATAGATTCCGATGCTTCACTCCAGGTTTACTGTATCCCTTGGACCTTCTTATTGACGATGAAACACAGAAATTGCATCGGAATTAAATACAAAGGCACAATGCCGACTTAAGTACAAGTAGACTGACTCTTCTTACTGACTATGTTTTGAACCATTCCTGTGACACTACTTATAGATACCGATGCTTCACTTCAGGATTACTGTATCCCTCCGACCTTCTTATTGACGATGAATCACTTAAATTGCATCGGAATTAAATAGACAAGGAACAATGCCGACTTAAGTACAAGAAGACTGTCTCTTCTTACTGTCTATGTTTTGAACCATCCCTGTGACACTAGTTATAAATTCCGATGCTTCACTTCAGGTTTACTGTATTCCTTGGACCTTCTTATTGACGATGAAACACAGATATTGCATCGGAATTAAATACAAAAGGCACAATGCAGAATTAAGTACAAGAAGACTGACTCTCCTTACTGACTTTGTTTTGAACCATTCCTGTGACACTAGTTATAAAATCCGATGCTTCACTTCAGTTTTACTGTATCCCTTGGAACTTCTTATTGACGATGAAACACAGAAATTGCATTGGAATTAAATACAAAAGGCACAATGCAGAATTAAGTACAAGAAGACTGACTCTTCTTACTGTCTATGATTTGAACCATTCCTGTGACACTAGTGATAGATTCCGATGCTTCACTCCAGGTTTACTGTATCCCTTGGACCTTCTTATTGACGATGAAACACAGAAATTGCATCGGAAATAAATACAAAAGGCACAATGCCGACTTAAGTACAAGAAGACTGACTCTTCTTACTGCCTATGTTTTGAACCATTCCTGTGACACTAGTTATAGATTTCGATGCTACACTTCAGGTTTTCTGTATCCCTCTCACCTTCTTATTGACGATGAATCACAGAAATTGCATCGGAATTAAATAGAAAAGGCACAATGTCGACGTAAGTACAAGAAGACTGACTCATCTTACTGTCTATGTTTTGCACCGTCCCTGTGACACTACTTATAAATTCCGATGCTTCACATCTGGTTTACTGTATCCCTCTGACTTTCTTATTGACGATGAAACACAGAAATTGCATCGGAATTAAATAGAAAAGGCACAATGTCGACGTAAGTACAAGAAGACTGACTCTTCTTACTGTCTATGTTTTGAACCAATCCTGTGACACTAGTTATAGATTCCGATGCTTCACTCCAGGTTTACTATATCCCTTGGACATTCTTATTGACGATGAAACACAGAAATAGCATCGGAATGAAATACAAAAGGCAAAATGCCGACTTAAGTACATGAAGACTGACTCTTCTTACTGTCTATGTTTTGAACCATTCCTGTGACACTAGTTATAGATTCCGATGCTACACTCCAGGTTTACTGTATCCGTTGGACCTTCTTATTGACGATGCAACACACAAATTGCATCGGAATTGAATAGAAAAGGCACTATGCCGACGTAAGTACAAGAAGACTGACTCTTCTTACTGTCTATGTTTTGAACCATTCCTGTGACACCAATTAGAGTTTCCGATGCTTCACTCCATTTTACTGTACCCCTGGGACCTTCTTATTGACGATGAAACACAGAAATTGCATCGGAATGAAATAGAAAAGGCACAATGCCGACTTAACTACAAGAAGACTGACTCTTCTTACTGACTATGTTTTGAACCATTCCTGTGACACTAGTTATAGAATCCGATTCTTCACTCCAGGTTTACTGTATCCCTTGGACCTTCTTATTGATGATGAAACACAGAAATTGCATCGGAATTAAATACAAAAGGCACAATGACGACTTAAGGACAAGAAGACTGACTCTTCTTACTGACTATGTTTTGAACCATTATTGTGACACTAGCTATAGATTTCGATGCTTCACTTCAGGTTTACTGTACCCCTCTGACCTTCTTATTGACGATGAAACACAGAAACTGCATCGGAATTAAATACAAAAGGCTCAATGCCAACTTAAGTACAAGAAGACTGACTCTTCTTACTGTCTATGTTTTGAACCATTCCATTGACACTAGTTATAGATTCCGATGCTTCACTCCAGGTTTACTGTATCCCTTGGAACTTGTTATTGACGATGAAACACAGAAATTGCATCGGAATTAAATAGAAAAGGTACAATGCCGACTTAAGTACAAGAAGACTTAATCTTCTTACTGACTATGTTTTGAACCATTCCTGTGACACTAGTTATAGATTCCGATTCTTCACTCCAGGTTTACTGTATCCCTTGGACCTTCTTATTGACGATGAAACACAGAAATTGCATCGGAAATAAATACAAAAAGCACAATGTCGACTTAAGGACAAGAAGACTGACTCTTCTTGCTGACTATGTTTTGAACCATTCCTGTGACACAAGCTATAGATTTCGATGCTTCACTTCAGGTTTACTGTACCCCTCTGACCTTCTTATTGACGAAGAAACACAGAAATTGCATTGGAATTAAATACAAAAGGCACAATGCCGACTTATGGACAAGAAGACTGACTCTTCTTACTGACTTTGCTTTGAACCATTCCTGTGACACTAGTTATAGATTCCGATGCTTCACTTCAAGGTTTACTGTATCCCTCTGACCTTCTTATTGACAATGAAACATAGAAATTGCAACGGAATTCAATTTAAAAGGCACAATGTCGACCTAAGTACAAGAAGACTGACTCTTCTTACTGTCTATGTTTTGAACCATTCCTCTGACACTAGTTATAGATTCCGATGCTTCACTACAGGTTTACTGTATCCCTTGGACCTTCTTATTGACGATGAAACACAGAAATTCCATCGGAATTAAATACAAAGGCACAATGCCGACTTAAGTACAAGTAGACTGACTCTTCTTACTGACTATGTTTTGAACCATTCCTGTGACACTACTTATAGATTCCGATGCTTCACTTCAGGATTACTGTATCCCTCCGACCTTCTTATTGACGATGAATCACTTAAATTGCATCGGAATTAAATAGAAAAGGAACAATGCCGACTTAAGTACAAGAAGACTGACTCTTCTTACTGTCTATGTTTTGAACCATCCCTGTGACACTAGTTATAAATTCCGATGCTTCACTTCAGGTTTAGTGTATTCCTTGGACCTTCTTATTGACGATGAAACACAGATATTGCATCGGAATTAAATACAAAAAGCACAATGCAGAATTAAGTACAAGAAGACTGACTCTCCTTACTGACTTTGTTTTGAACCATTCCTGTTACACTAGTTATAAAATCCGATGCTTCACTTCAGTTTTACTGTATCACTTGGAACTTCTTATTGACGATGAAACACAGAAATTGCTTTGGAATTAAATACAAAAGGCACAATGCAGAATTAAGTACAAGAAGACTGACTCTTCTTACTGTCTATGTTTTGAACCATTCCTGTGACACTAGTGATAGATTCCGATGCTTCACTCCAGGTTTACTGTATCCCTTGGACCTTCTTATTGACGATGAAACACAGAAATTGCATCGGAATTAAATACAAAAGGCACTATGCCGACTTAAGGACAAGAAGACTGACTCTTCTTACTGCCTATGTTTTGAACCATTCCTGTGACACTAGCTATAGATTCCGATGCTACACTTCAGGTTTTCAGTATCCCTCTCACCTTCTTATTGACGATGAAACACAGAAATTGCATCGGAATTAAATACAAAAGGCACAATGCCGACTTAAGTACAAGAAGACTGACTCTTCTTACTGTCTATGTTTTGAACCATTCCATTGACACTAGTTATAGATTCCGATGCTTCACTCCAGGTTTACTGTATCCCTTGGAACTTGTTATTGACGATGAAACACAGAAATTGCATCGGAATTAAATAGAAAAGGTACAATGCCGACTTAAGTACAAGAAGACTTAATCTTCTTACTGACTATGTTTTGAACCATTCCTGTGACACTAGTTATAGATTCCGATTCTTCACTCCAGGTTTACTGTATCCCTTGGACCTTCTTATTGACGATGAAACACAGAAATTGCATCGGAAATAAATACAAAAAGCACAATGTCGACTTAAGGACAAGAAGACTGACTCTTCTTGCTGACTATGTTTTGAACCATTCCTGTGACACTAGCTATAGATTTCGATGCTTCACTTCAGGTTTACTGTACCCCTCTGACCTTCTTATTGACGAAGAAACACAGAAATTGCATTGGAATTAAATACAAAAGGCACAATGCCGACTTATGGACAAGAAGACTGACTCTTCTTACTGACTTTGCTTTGAACCATTCCTGTGACACTAGTTATAGATTCCGATGCTTCACTTCAAGGTTTACTGTATCCCTCTGACCTTCTTATTGACAATGAAACATAGAAATTGCATCGGAATTCAATTGAAAAGGCACAATGTCGACCTAAGTACAAGAAGACTGACTCTTCTTACTGTCTATGTTTTGAACCATTCCTCTGACACTAGTTATAGATTCCGATGCTTCACTCCAGGTTTACTGTATCCCTTGGACCTTCTTATTGACGATGAAACACAGAAATTGCATCGGAATTAAATACAAAGGCACAATGCCGACTTAAGTACAAGTAGACTGACTCTTCTTACTGACTATGTTTTGAACCATTCCTGTGACACTACTTATAGATACCGATGCTTCACTTCAGGATTACTGTATCCCTCCGACCTTCTTATTGACGATGAATCACTTAAATTGCATCGGAATTAAATAGACAAGGAACAATGCCGACTTAAGTACAAGAAGACTGTCTCTTCTTACTGTCTATGTTTTGAACCATCCCTGTGACACTAGTTATAAATTCCGATGCTTCACTTCAGGTTTACTGTATTCCTTGGACCTTCTTATTGACGATGAAACACAGATATTGCATCGGAATTAAATACAAAAGGCACAATGCAGAATTAAGTACAAGAAGACTGACTCTCCTTACTGTCTATGATTTGAACCATTCCTGTGACACTAGTTATAAAATCCGATGCTTCACTTCAGTTTTACTGTATCCCTTGGAACTTCTTATTGACGATGAAACACAGAAATTGCATTGGAATTAAATACAAAAGGCACAATGCAGAATTAAGTACAAGAAGACTGACTCTTCTTACTGTCTATGATTTGAACCATTCCTGTGACACTAGTGATAGATTCCGATGCTTCACTCCAGGTTTACTGTATCCCTTGGACCTTCTTATTGACGATGAAACACAGAAATTGCATCGGAAATAAATACAAAAGGCACAATGCCGACTTAAGTACAAGAAGACTGACTCTTCTTACTGCCTATGTTTTGAACCATTCCTGTGACACTAGTTATAGATTTCGATGCTACACTTCAGGTTTTCTGTATCCCTCTCACCTTCTTATTGACGATGAATCACAGAAATTGCATCGGAATTAAATAGAAAAGGCACAATGTCGACGTAAGTACAAGAAGACTGACTCATCTTACTGTCTATGTTTTGCACCGTCCCTGTGACACTACTTATAAATTCCGATGCTTCACATCAGGTTTACTGTATCCCTCTGACTTTCTTATTGACGATGAAACACAGAAATTGCATCGGAATTAAATAGAAAAGGCACAATGTCGACGTAAGTACAAGAAGACTGACTCTTCTTACTGTCTATGTTTTGAACCAATCCTGTGACACTAGTTATAGATTCCGATGCTTCACTCCAGGTTTACTATATCCCTTGGACATTCTTATTGACGATGAAACACAGAAATAGCATCGGAATGAAATACAAAAGGGCCAATGCCGTCTTAAGTACAAGAGGACTGACTCTTCTTACTGACTTAGTTTTGAACCATTCCTGTGACACTAGTTATAGATTCCGATGCGTCACTCCAGGTTTACTGTATGCCTTGGACCTTCTTATTAAACGATGAAACACAGAAATTGCATCGGAATTAAATACAAAAGGCACAATGCCGACTTAAGTACAAGAAGACTGACTCTTCTAACTTACTATGTTTGAACCATTCCTGTGACACTAGCTATAGATTTCGAAACTTCACTTCAGGTTTACTGTATCCCTTGGACCTTCTTATTGACGATGAAACACAGAAATTGCATCGGAAGTAAATACAAAAGGCACAATACCGACTTAAGGACAAGAAGACTGACTCTTCTTACTGACTTTGTTTTGAACCATTCCTGTGACACTAGTTATAGATTCCGATGCTTCACTCCATTTTTACTATATCCCTTGGACCTTCTTATTGTCGATGAAACACAGAAATTGCGTCGGAATTAAATAGAAAAGGCACAATGCCGACTTAAGTACAAGAAGACTGACTCTTCTTATTGACTATGTTTTGAACCATTCCATTGACACTAGTTATAGATTCCGATGCTTCACTCCAGGTTTACTGTATCCCTTGGATCTTCTTATTGACGATGAAACACAGAAATTGCATCAGAATTAAATAGAAAATGCACAATGCCGACTTAAGTACAAGAAGACTGACTCTTCTTACTGACTATGTTTTGAACCATCCCTGTGACACTAGTTATAGATTCCGATGCTTCACTATAGGTTTACTGTATCCCTTGGTCCTTCTTATTGACGATGAAACACAGAAATTGCTTCGGAATTAAATACAAAAGGCACAATGCCGACTGAAGTACAAGAAGACTGACACTCCTTACTGACTATGCTTTGAACCATTCCTGTGACACTAGTTATAAACTGCGATGCTTTACTTCAGGTTTACTGTATCGCTTGGACCTTCTTATTGACGTTGAAACACAGAAATTGCATCGGAATTAAATATAAAATGCACAAAGCAGAATTAAGTACAAGAAGACTGACTCTTCTTACTGTCTATGATTAGAAACATTCCTGTGACACTAGTTATAGATTCCGATGCTTCACTCCAGGTTTACTGTATCCCTTGGACCTTCTTATTGACGATGAAACACAGAAATTGCATCGGAATTAAATACAAAAGGCACAATGCCGACTTAAGGACAAGAAGACTGACTCTTGTTACTGACTTTGTTTTGAACCATTTCTGTGACGCTAGTTATAGATTCCGATGCTTCGCTTCAGGTTTATTGTATCCCTCTGACATTCTTATTGACGATGAAAGACAGAAATTGCATCGGAATATAAATAGAAAAGGCACAATGCCGACTTAAGTACAAGAAGACTGACTCTTCTTACGGTCTATGTTCTGAACCATTCCTGTGACACTAGTTATAGTTTCCGATGCTTCACTCCATTTTACTGTATCCCTTGGACCTTCTTATTGACGATGAAACACAGAAATTGCATCGGAATTAAATAGAAAAGGCACAATGCCGACTTAAGTACAACAAGACTGACTCTTCTTACTGCCTATGTTTTGAACCATTCCTGTGACACTAGTTATAGATTCCGATGCTTCACTTCAGGATTACTGTATCCCTCTGATCTTCTTATTGACGATGAAACACAGAAATTGCATCGGAATATAAATAGAAAAGGCACTATGCCGACTTAAGTACAAGAAGACTGACTCTTCTTACGGTCTATGTTCTGAACCATCCCTGTGGCACTAGTTATAGATTCCGATGCTTCACTCCAGGTTTACTGTATCCCTTGGTCCTTCTTATTGACGATGAAACACAGAAATTGCATCGGAATTTAATAGAAAATTCACAATGCCGACTTAAGTACAAAAAGACTGACTCTCCTTACTGACTATGTTTTGAACCATTCCTGTGAGACTAGTTATAAATTCCGATGCTTCACTTCAGGTTTACTGTATCCCTCCGACCTTCTTATTGACGATGAAACACAGAAATTGCATCGGAATTAAATGCAAAAGGCAAAATGCCGACTTAAGTACATGAAGACTGACTCTTCTTACTGTCTATGTTTTGAACCATTCCTGTGACACTAGTTATAGATTCCGATGCTACACTCCAGGTTTACTGTATCCGTTGGACCTTCTTATTGACGATGCAACACACAAATTGCATCGGAATTAAATAGAAAAGGCACTATGCCGACGTAAGTACAAGAAGACTGACTCTTCTTACTGTCTATGTTTTGAACCATTCCTGTGACACCAATTAGAGTTTCCGATGCGTCACTCCATTTTACTGTACCCCTGGGACCTTCTTATTGACGATGAAACACAGAAATTGCATCGGAATGAAATAGAAAAGGCACAATGCCGACTTAACTACAAGAAGACTGACTCTTCTTACTGACTATGTTTTGAACCATTCCTGTGACACTAGTTATAGAATCCGATTCTTCACTCCAGGTTTACTGTATCCCTTGGACCTTCTTATTGATGATGAAACACAGAAATTGCATCGGAATTAAATACAAAAGGCACAATGACGACTTAAGGACAAGAAGACTGACTCTTCTTACTGACTATGTTTTGAACCATTCCTGTGACACTAGCTATAGATTTCGATGCTTCACTTCAGGTTTACTGTACCCCTCTGACCTTCTTATTGACGATGAAACACAGAAACTGCATCGGAATTAAATACAAAAGGCTCAATGCCGACTTAAGTACAAGAAGACTGACTCTTCTTACTGTCTATGTTTTGAACCATTCCATTGACACTAGTAATAGATTCCGATGCTTCACTCCAGGTTTACTGTATCCCTTGGAACTTGTTATTGACGATGAAACACAGAAATTGCATCGGAATTAAATAGAAAAGGTACAATGCCGACTTAAGTACAAGAAGACTTAATCTTCTTACTGACTATGTTTTGAACCATTCCTGTGACACTAGTTATAGATTCCGATTCTTCACTCCAGGTTTACTGTATCCCTTGGACCTTCTTATTGACGATGAAACACAGAAATTGCATCGGAAATAAATACAAAAAGCACAATGTCGACTTAAGGACAAGAAGACTGACTCTTCTTGCTGACTATGTTTTGAACCATTCCTGTGACACTAGCTATAGATTTCGATGCTTCACTTCAGGTTTACTGTACCCCTCTGACCTTCTTATTGACGAAGAAACACAGAAATTGCATTGGAATTAAATACAAAAGGCACAATGCCGACTTATGGACAAGAAGACTGACTCTTCTTACTGACTTTGCTTTGAACCATTCCTGTGACACTAGTTATAGATTCCGATGCTTCACTTCAAGGTTTACTGTATCCCTCTGACCTTCTTATTGACAATGAAACATAGAAATTGCATCGGAATTCAATTGAAAAGGCACAATGTCGACCTAAGTACAAGAAGACTGACTCTTCTTACTGTCTATGTTTTGAACCATTCCTCTGACACTAGTTATAGATTCCGATGCTTCACTCCAGGTTTACTATATCCCTTGGACCTTCTTATTGACGATGAAACACAGAAATTGCATCAAAAATAAATAGAAAAGGCACAATGCCGACTTAAGTACAAGTAGACCGACTCTTCTTACTGACTATGTTTTGACCCATTCCTGTGACACTACTTATAGATTCCGATGCTTCACTTCAGGATTACTGTATCCCTCCGACCTTCTTATTGACGATGAATCACTGAAATTGCATCGGAATTAAATAGAAAAGGAACAGTGCCGACTTAAGTACAAGAAGACTGACTCTTCTTACTGTCTATGTTTTGAACCATCCCTGTGACACTAGTTATAAATTCCGATGCTTCACTTCAGGTTTACTGTATTCCTTGGACCTTCTTATTGACGATGAAACACAGATATTGCATCGGAATTAAATACAAAAGGCACAAAGCGAAATTAAGTACAAGAAGACTGACTCTTCTTACTGTCTATGATTTGAAACATTCCTGTGACACTAGTTATAGATTCCGATGCTTCACTCCAGGTTTACTGTATCCCTTGGACCTTCTTATTGACGATGAAACACAGAAATTGCATCGGAATTAAATACAAAAGGCACAATGCCGATTTACGGACAAGAAGACTGACTCTTGTTACTGACTTTGTTTTGAACCATTTCTGTGACACTAGTTATAGATTCCGATGCTTCGCTTCAGGTTTATTGTATCCATCTGACATTCTTATTGACGATGAAACACAGAAATTGCATCGGAATATAAATAGAAAAGGCACAATGCCGACTTAAGTACAAGAAGACTGACTCTTCTTACGGTCTATGTTCTGAACCATTCCTGTGACACTAGTTATAGTTTCCGATGCTTCACTCCATTTTACTGTATCCCTTGGACCTTCTTATTGACGATTAAACACAGAAATTGCATCGGAATTAAATAGAAAAGGCACAATGCCGACTTAAGTACAACAAGACTGACTCTTCTTACTGCCTATGTTTTGAACCATTCCTGTGACACTAGTTATAGATTCCGATGCTTCACTTCAGGATTACTGTATCCCTCTGATCTTCTTATTGACGATGAAACACAGAAATTGCATCGGAATATAAATAGAAAAGGCACTATGCCGACTTAAGTACAAGAAGACTGACTCTTCTTACGGTCTATGTTCTGAACCATCCCTGTGGCACTAGTTAAAGATTCCGATGCTTCACTCCAGGTTTACTGTATCCCTTGGTCCTTCTTATTGACGATGAAACACAGAAATTGCATCGGAATTAAATACAAACGGTACAATGCCGACATAAGAACATGAAGACTGACTCTTCTTACTGACTATGTTTTGAACCATTCCTGTGACACTAGCAATAGATTCCGATGCTTCACCTCATGTTTACTGTATTCCTTGGACCTTCTTATTGACGACGAAACACAGAAATTGCATCGGAATTAAATACAAAAGGCAAAATGCCGACTTAAGTACACGAAGACTGACTCTACTTACTGTCTATGTTTTGAACCATTCCTGTGACACTAGTTATAGATTCCGATGCTACACTCCAGGATTAGTGTATCCCTTGGACCTTCTTAATGGCGATGAAACATAGAAATTGCATCGGAATTAATTACAAAATGCACAATGCCGACTTAAGTACAAGAAGACTGACTCTTCTTACTGACTTTGCTTTGAACCATTCCTGTGACACTAGTTATAGAGTCCGATGCTTCACTTCAGGTTTACTGTATTCCTTGGACCTTCTTATTGACGATGAAACACAGATATTGCATCGGAATTAAATACAAAAGGCACAATGCAGAATTAAGTACAAGAAGACTGACTCTCGTTACTGACTTTGTTTTGAACCATTCCTGTGACACTAGTTATAAAATCCGATGTTTCACTTCAGTTTTACTGTATCCCTTGGAACTTCTTATTGACGATGAAACACAGAAATTGCATCGGAATTAAATACAAAAGGCACTATGCCGACTTAAGGACAAGAAGACTGACTCTTCTTACTGCCTATGTTTTGAACCATTCCTGTGACACTAGCTATAGATTCCGATGCTACACTTCAGGTTTTCTGTATCCCTCTCACCTTCTTATTGACGATGAAACACAGAAATTGCATCGGAATTAAATACAAAAAGCACAATGCCGACTTAAGTACAGGAAGACTGACTCTTCTTACTGCCTATGTTTTGAACCATTCCTGTGACACTAGTTATAGATTTCGATGCTTCACATCAGGTCTACTGTATCCCTTCTACCTTCTTATTGACGATTAAGCACTGAAATTGCATCGGAATTACATATTAAAAGGCACAATGCCGACTTAAGTACATGAAGACCGACTCTTACTACTGACTATGATTTGAACCATTCCTGTGACACTAGTTATAGATTCCGATGCTTCACTTGAGGTTTGCTGTATCCCTTGGACCTTCTTATTGACGATGAAACACAGAAATTGCATCGGAAATAAATACAAAAAGCACAATGTCGACTTAAGTACAAGATTACTGACTCATCTTACTGTCTATGTTTTGTACCGTCCCTGTGACACTACTTATAAATTCCGATGCTTCACATCTGGTTTACTGTATCCCTCTGACTTTCTTATTGACGATGAAACACAGAAATTGCATCGGTATTAAATAGAAAAGGCACAATGTCGACGTAAGTACAAGAAGACTGACTCTTCTTACTGTCTATGTTTTGAACCATTCCTGTGACACTAGTTATAGATTCCGATGCTTCACTCCAGGTTTACTATATCCCTTGGACATTCTTATTGACGATGAAACACAGAAATAGCATCGGAATTAAATACAAAAGGGCCAATGCCGTCTTAAGTACAAGAGGACTGACTCTTCTTACTGACTTAATTTTGAACCATTCCTGTGACACTAGTTATAGATTCCGATGCGTCACTCCAGGTTTACTGTATGCCTTGGACCTTCTTATTAAACGATGAAACACAGAAATTGCATCGGAATTAATTACAAAAGGCACAATGCCGACTTAAGGACAAGAAGACTGACTCTTCTTACTGACTTTGTTTTGAACCATTCCTGTGACACTAGTTATAGATTCCGATGCTTCACTCCAGGTTTACTATATCCCTTGGACCTTCTTATTGACGATGACACACAGAAATTGCGTCGGAATTAAATAGAAAAGGCACAATGCCGACTTAAGTACAAGAACACTGACTCTTCTTACTGACTATGTTTTGAACCAATCTATTGACACTAGTTATAGATTCCGATGCTTCACTCCAGGTTTACTGTATCCCTTGGATCTTCTTATTGACGATGAAACACAGAAATTGCATCGGAATTAAATAGAAAATGCACAATGCCGACTTAAGTACAAGAAGACTGACTCTTCTTACTGACTATGTTTTGAAACATCCCTGTGACACTAGTTATAGATTCCGATGCTTCACTATAGGTTTACTGTATCCCTTGGTCCTTCTTATTGACGATGAAACACAGAAATTGCATCGGAATTAAATACAAAAGGCACATCCGACTGAAGTACAAGAAGACTGACACTCCTTACTGACTATGCTTTGAACCATTCCTGTGACACTAGTTATAAACTCCGATGCTTTACTTCAGGTTTACTGTATCGCTTGGACCTTCTTATTGACGTTGAAACACAGAAATTGCATCGGAATTAAATACAAAATGCACAAAGCAGAATTAAGTACAAGAAGACTGACTCTTCTTACTGTCTATGATTTGAAACATTCCTGTGACACTAGTTATAGATTCCGATGCTTCACTCCAGGTTTACTGTATCCCTTGGACCTTCTTATTGACGATGAAACACAGAAATTGCATCGGAATTAAATACAAAAGGCACAATGCCGACTTAAGGACAAGAAGACTGACTCTTGTTACTGACTTTGTTTTGAACCATTTCTGTGACACTAGTTATAGATTCCGATGCTTCGCTTCAGGTTTATTGTATCCCTCTGACATTCTTATTGACGATGAAACACAGAAATTGCATCGGAATATAAATAGAAAAGGCACAATGCCGACTTAAGTACAAGAAGACTGACTCTTCTTACGGTCTATGTTCTGAACCATTCCTGTGACACTAGTTATAGTTTCCGATGCTTCACTCCATTTTACTGTATCCCTTGGACCTTCTTATTGACGATGAAACACAGAAATTGCATCGGAAGTAAATACTAAAGGCTCAATGCCGACTTAAGGACAAGAAGACTGACTCTTCTTACTGACTTTGTTTTCAACCATTCCTGTGACACTAGTTTTTTATTCAGATGCTTCACTTGAGGTTTACTGTTTCATTCGGACCTTCTGATGGACGATGAAACACAGAAATTTCATCGGAATGAAATACAAAAGGCACAATGACGACTTAAGTACAAGAAGACTGAATCTTCCAACTCTCTATGTTTTGAACCATTCCTGTGACACTAGTTATAGATTCCGATGCTTCACTTCAGGTTTACTGTATCCCTCTGACCTTCTTATAGACGATGAAACACAGAAATTGCATCAGAATTAAATAGAAGAAGCACAATACCGACTTAAGTACAAGAAGACTGACTCTTCCTACTGTCTATGCTTTGAACCATTCCTGTGACACTAGTTATAGATTCCGATGCTTCACTTCAGGTTTACTGTATCCCTTGGACCATCTTATTGACGATGAAACACACAAATTGCATCGGAATTATATACAAAAGGCACAATGCCAAATTAAGTACAAGACGACTGACTCTTCTTACTGTCTATGATTTGAACCATTCCTGTGTCACTAGTTATTGATTCCGATGGTTCTTTTCAGGTTTACTGTATCCCTTGGACCTTCTTATTGACGATGAAACACAGAAATTGTATCGGAATTAAATACAAAAGGCACAATGCCGGCTTAAGTTCAAGAAGACTGACTCATCCAACTGTCTATGTTTTGAGCCATTCGTGTGACACTAGTTATAGATTCCGATGCTTCACTTCAGATTTACTGTATCCCTCTGACCTTCTTATTGACGATGAAACACAGAAATTGCATCGGAATTAAATAGAAAAGCAGAATGCCGACTAAAGTACAAGAATACTGACTCATCTTACTGTCTATGATTTGAACCGGCCCTGTGACACTAGTTATAGATTCCGATGCTTCACTCCAGGTTACTGTATCCCTTGGGCCTTCTTATTGACGATTAAACACAGAAAGTGCATCGGAATTAAATACAAAAGGCACAATATCGGATTAAGTACAAGAAGACTGACTTTTCTTACTGACTATATTTTTTGAACCATTCCTGTGTCACAAGTTATAGATTCCGATGCTTTACATCAGGTTTACTGTATCCCTCTGACGTTCTTATTGACGATGAAACACAGAAATTGCATCGCAATTAAATACAAAAGGCACAATGCCGAATTAAGTACAAGAGGACTGACTCTTCTTACTGTCTATGTTTTGAACCATCCCTGTGACACAATTTATAGATTCAGAAAACTTCACCCCAGATTTACTGTATCCCTATGACCTTCTTATTGACGATGAAACACAGAAATTGCATCGGAATTGAATACAATAGGCACAATTCCGACTGAAGTACAAGAAGACTAACTGTTCCTACTGTGTATGATTTGAACCATTCCTGTGACACTAGTGATAGATTCTGATGCTTCACTTCAGGTTTACTGTATTCCTTGGACCTTCCCATTGACGATGAAACACAGAAATTGCATCGGAATTAAATACAAAAGGCACGATGCCGACTTAAGTACAAGAAGGCTGACTCTTCCTACTGACTATGTTTTGAACCATTCCTGTGACACTAGTTATCGTTTCCGATGCTTCATTTCAGGTTTACTGTATCCCTTGGACCTTCTTATTGACGATGAAACACAGAAATTGTATCGGAATTAAATAGAAAAGGCACAATGCCGACTTAAGTACAGGAATACTGACTCATCTTACTGTCTATGTTTTGAACCGTCTCTGTGACACTAGTTATACATTCCGATGCTTCACTCCAGGTTTGCTGTATCCCTTGCACCTTCTTAATGACGATGAAACACAGACATTGAATCGGAATTAAATACAAAAGGCACAATGCCGACTTAAGTACAAGAAGGCTGACTCTTCCTACTGACTATGCTTTGAACCATTTCTGTGACACTAGTTATAGATTCCGATGCTGCACTTCAGGTTTACTGTATCCCTCTGAGCTTCTCATTGACGATTAAACACAGAAATTGCATCGGAATTAAATACAAAAGGCACAATGCCGAATTAAGTACAAGAAGATTGACTCTTCTTGCTGTCTATGTGTTGAAGCATTCCTGTGACACTAGTTATAGATTCCGATGCTTCACTCCAGGTTTACTGTATACCGTGGACCTTCTTATTGACGATGAAACACAGAAATTGCATCAGAATCAAATGGAAAAAGCACAGTGATGACTTAAGCACAAGAAGACTGACACTTCTTACTGACTATGCTTTTGAACCATTCCTGTGATACTGGTGATAGATTCCGATGATTCACTTCAGGTTTACTGTATCCCTTGTACCTTCTTATTGACGATGAAACACAGAAATTGTATCGGAATTAAATACAAAAGGCACAATACCGACTTAAGTACAAAAAGACTGACTCTTCTTTCTGACTATGTTTTGAACCATTCCTGTGACACTAGTCTTAGATTCCGATGCTTCTTTTCAGGATTACTGTAACGCTCTGATCTAATTAATGACGATGAAACACAGAAATTGCATCGGAATTAAATACAAAAGGCACAATGCCGACTTAAGTACAAGAAGACTGACCCTTCTTACTGTCTATGTTTGAACCATCTCTGGGACACTAGTTATGGATTCCGATGCTTCACTCCAGGTTTAGTGTATCCCTTGGACCTTCTTATTGACGATGAAACACAGTAATTGCATCGGAATTAAATACAATAGGCACTATGCCACTGAAGTACAAGAAGACTGACTCTTCCTACTGCCTATGTTTGAACCATTCCTGTGACACTAATCATAGATTCCGATGCTTCACTTCAGGTTTACTGTATCCCTTGGACCTTCTTATTGACGATGAAACAAAGAAATTGCATCGGAATTAAATACAAAAGGCACAATACCGACTTAAGTACAAGAAGACTGACTCTTCATACTGACTATGCTTTGAACCAATCCTGTGACACTAGGCATTTATTCCGATGGTTCACTTCAGGTTTACTGTATCCCTCTGACCGTCTTATTGACGATGAAACACAGAAATTGCGTCGGAATTGAAAAGAAAAGGCACAATGCCGACATAAGTACAAGAAGACTGAATCTTCCAACTCTCTATGATTTGAACCATTCCTGAGACACTAGTTATAGATTCCGATGCCTTACTTCAGGTTTACTGTATCCCTCTGACCTTCTTATAGACGATGAAACACAGAAATTGCATCGGAATTAAATAGAAAACGCACAATACAGACTTAAGTACAAGAAGACTGATTCTTCGTACTGTCTATGTTTTCAACCATTCCTGTGACACTGGTTTTTTATTCAGATGCTTCACTTGAGGTTTATTGCTTCCCTCGGACCTTCTTATGGACGATGAAACACAGAAATTGCATCGGAATGAATTACAAAAGGCACAATGACGACTTAAGTACAAGAAGACTGAATCTTCCAAATCTCTATGCTTTGAACCATTCCTGTGACACTAGTTATGGATTCCGATGCTTCACTTCAGGTTTACTGTATCCCTCTGACCTTCTTATAGACGATGAAACACAGATATTGCATCGGAATTAAATAGAAAAGGCACAATACCGACTTAAGTACAAGAAGACTGACTCTTCCTACTGTCTATGCTTTGAACCATTCCTGTGACACTAGTTATAGATTCCGATGCTTCACTTCAGGTTTACTGTATACCTTGGACCTTCTTATTGACGATGCAACACACAAATTGCATCGGAATTAAATACAAAAGGCTCAATGCCGACGTAAGTACAAGAAGTCTGACTCTTCTTACTGACTATGTTTTGAACCATTCCTGTGACACTAGTTATAGATTCCGATGGTTCATTTCTGGTTTTCTGTATCCCTTGGACCTTCTTATTGGAGATGAAACACAGAAATTGCATCGGAATTAAATACAAAAGGCACAATGCCGACTTAAGTACAAGAAGACTGACTCTTCCAACTGTCCATTATTTGAGCCATTTGTGTGACACTAGTTATAGATTCCGATGCTTCACTTCAGGTTTACTGTATCCCTCTGACCTTCTTATTAACGATGAAACACAGAAATTGCATCGGAATCAAATAGAAAAGGCACAATGCCGACTTAAGTACAAGAAGACTGAATCTTCCAACTCTCTATGTTTTGACCCATTCCTGTGACACTAGTTATAGATTCCGATGCTTCACTTCAGGTTTACTGTATCCCTCTGACCTTCTTATAGACGATGAAACACAGAAATTGCATCGGAATTAAATTGGAAAGGCACAATACCGACTTAAGTACAAGAAGACTGACTCTTCCTACTGTCTATTTTTTGAACCATTCCTGTGACACTAGTTTTTTATTCCGATGCTTCACTTCAGGTTTACTGTATCGCTTGGCCCTTCTTATTGACGATGAAACACAGAAATTGCATCGGAATTAAATAGAAATAGCACAATGCCGACTTAAGTACAAGAATACTGACTCATCTTACTGTCTATGTTTTGAACCTTCCCTGTGACACTAGTTATAGATTCCGATGCTTCACTCCAGGTTTACTGTATCCCTCCGACCTTCTTATTGACGATGAAACACAGAAATTGCATCGGAATTAAATACAAAAAGCACAATGCCGACTTAAGTACAAGAAGACTGACTCTTCTTACTGACTATGTTTTGAACCATTCCTGTTACACTAGTTATAGATTCCGATGCTGCACTTCAGGTTTACTGCATCACTCTGACCTTCTTATTGACGACGAAACATAGAAATTGCATCAGAATTAAATACAAAATTCACAATGAGGAATTAAGTACAAGAAGACTGACTCTTCTAACTGTCTATGATTTGAACCATTCCTGTGACACTAGTTATAGACTCCGATGCTTCACTCCAGGTTTACTGTATCCCTTGGACTTTCTTATTGTCGATGAAACACAGAAATAGCATCGGAATTAAATACAAAAGGCGCAATGCCGACTTAAGTAAAAGAACTCTGACTCTTCTTACTGTCTATGGTTTGAATCATTCCTGTGACACTAGTTATAGATTCCGATTCTTCACTCCAGGTTTACTGTATACCTTTGACCTTCTTATTGACGATGAAACACAGAAATTGCATCAGAATTAAATAGAAAAGGCACAATGATGACTTAAGTACAAGAAGACTGACCCGTCTTACTGACTATGTTTTGAACCATTCTTCTGATACTAGTTATAGATTCCGATGATTCACTTCTGGTTTACTGTTTCCCTTGTACCTCCTTATTGACGATGAAACACAGATATTGTAATGGAATTAAATACAAAAGGCACAATACCGACTTAAGTACAAGAAGACTGACTCTTCTTACTGACTATGTTTGAACCATTCTTGTGACACTAGTCTTAGATTCCGACGCTTCACTTCAGGATTACTGTAAACCTCTGATCTTCTTAATGACGATGAAACATAGAAATTTCATCGGAATTAAATACAAAAGGCACAATGCCGACTTAAGTACAAGAAGACCGACTCTTCTTACTGTCAATGTTTTAAACCATCCCTGGGACACTAGTTATGGATTCCGATGCCTCACTCCGGGTTTACTGTATCCCTTGGACCTTCTTATTGACGATGATACACAGAAATTGCATCGGAATTAAATACATTAGGCACTATGCCGACTTAAGTACAAGAAGACTGACTCTTCCTACTGTCTATGTTTTGAACCATTAATGTGACGCAAGTCCTAGATTCCGATGCTTCACTTCAGTTTTACTGTATCCCTTGGACCTTCTTATTGACGAAGAAACACAGAAATTGCATCGGAATAAAATACAAAAGGCACAATACCGACTTAAGTACAAGAAGACGGACTCTTCTTCATGACTATGTTTTGAACCATTCCTGTGACACTAGGCATAGATTCCGATACTTCACTTCAGGTTTACTGTATCCCTCTGACCGTCTTGTTGAGGATGAAACACAGAAATTGCATCGGAATGAAATACAAAAGGCACAATGACGACTTAAGTACAAGAAGACTGAATCTTCCAACTCTCTATGTTTTGAACCATTCCTGTGACACTAGTTATAGATTCCGATGCTTCACTTCAGGTTTACTGTATCCCTCTGACCTTCTTATAGACGATGAGACACAGAAATTGCATCGGAATTAAATAGAAAAGGCACAATACCGACTTAAGTACAAGAAGACTGACTCTTTCTACTGTCTATGGTTTGAACCATTCCTGTGACACTAGTTATAGATTCCAATGCTTCACTTCAGGTTTACTGTATCCCTTGGATCTTCTAATTGACGATGAAACACAGAAATTGCATCGGAATTAAATACAAAAAGCAGAATGCCGTCTAAAGTACAAGAATACTGACTCATCTTACTGTCTATGATTTGAACCGTCCCTGTGACACTAGTTATAGATTCCGATGCTTCACTCCAGGTTACTGTAACCCTTGGACCTTCTTATTGATGATGAAACACAGAAATTGCATCGGATTAAATACAAAAGGCACAATACCGTCTTAAGTACAAGAAGACTGACTCTTCTTACTGACTATGTTTTGAACCATTCCTGTGACACTAGTTATAGATTCCGATGCTTCACTTCAGGTTTACTGTATCCCTTGGGCCTTCGTATTGACGATGAAACACAGAAATTGCATCGGAATTAAATACAAAAGTCACAATACCGACTTAACTACAAGAAGACTGACTCTTCTTACTGACTATGCTTTGAACCATTCCTGTGATACTAGTTATAGATTTGGATGATTCACTTTAGGTTTACTGTATCCCTTGTACCTTCTTATTGACGATGAAACACAGAAATTGTATCGGAATTAAATACGAAAGGCACAATACCGACTTAAGTACAAGAAGACTGACTCGTCTCACTGACTATGTTTTGAACCATTCCTGTGACACCAGTCTTAGATTCCGACGCTTCACTTCAGGATTACTGTAACCCTCTGATCTTCTTAATGACGATGAAACACAGAAATTTCATCGGAATTAAATACAAAAGGCACAATGCCGACTTAAGTACAAGAAGACTGACTCTTCTTACTGTCTATGTTTTGAACCATCCCTGGGACACTAGTTATGGATTCCGATGCTTCACTCCAGGTTTACTGTATCCCTTGGACCTTCTTATTGACGATGAAACACAGAAATTGCATCGGAATTAAATACAATAGGCACTATGCCGACTTAAGTACAAGAAGACTGACTCTTCTTACTGACTATGTTTTGAACCATTCCTGTGACACTAGGCATAGATTCCGATGCTTCACTTCAGGTTTCCTGTATCCCTCTGACCGTCTTATTGACGATGAAACACAGAAATTGCATCGGAATTAAATAGAAAAGGCACAATGCCGACATAAGTACAAGAAGACTTAATCTTCCAAAACTCTATGTTTTGAACCATTCCTGTGACACTAGTTATAGATTCCGATGCTTCACTTCAGGTTTACTGTATCCCTCTGTCCTTCTTATTGACGATGAAACACAGAAAATGCATCGGAATTAAATAGAAAACGCACAATACCGACTTAAGTACCAGAAGACTGACTCTTCCTAGTGTCTATGTTTTCAACCATTCCTGTGACACTATTTTATTATTCAGATGCTTTACTTGAGGATTACTGTTTCCCTCGGACCTTCTTATGGACGATGAAACACAGAAATTGCATCGGAGTGGAATACAAAAGGCACAATGACGACTTAAGTACAAGAAGCCTGAATCTTCCAACTCTCTATGCTTTGAACCATTCCTGTGACACTAGTTATAGATTCCGATGCTTCACTTCAGGTTTACTGTATCTCTCTGACCTTCTTATAGACGATGAGACACAGAAATTGCATCGGAATTAAATAGAAAAGGCACAATACCGACTTAAGTACAAGAATACTGACTCATCTTACTGTCTATGATTTGAACCGTCCCTGTGACACTAGTTATAGGTTCCGATGCTTCACTCCAGGTTACTGTAACCCTTGGACCTTCTTATTGACGATGAAACACAGAAATTGCATCGGAATTAAATACAAAAGGCACAATACCGGCTTAAGTACAAGAAGACTGACTCTTCTTACTGACTATGTTTTGAACCATTCCTGTGACACTAGTTATAGCTTCCGATGCTTCACATCAGGTTTACTGTATCCCTCTGACGTTCTTATTGACTATGAAACACAGAAATTGCATCGCAATTAAATACAAAAGGCACAATGCCGAATTAAGTACAAGAAGACTGACTCTTCTTACTGTCTATGTTTTGAACCATCCCTGTGACACTAGTTATAGATTCAGAAGCTTCACTCCAGGTTTACTGTATCCCTATGACCTTCTTATTGACGATGAAGCACAGAAATTGCATCGGAATTGAATACAATGGGCACAATTCCGACTTAAGAACAAGAAGACTGACTGGTCCTACTGTCTATGTTTAGAACCATTCCTGTGACACTAGTCATAGATTCCGATGCTTCACTTCAGGTTTACTGTATCCCTTGGACCTTCCTATTGACGATGAAACACAGAAATTGCATCGGAATTAAATACAAAAGGCACAATACAGACTTAAGTACATGAAGGCTGACTCTTCTTACTGACTATGATATGAACCATTCCTGTGACACTAGTTATAGCTTCCGATGCTTCAGGTTCACTGTATCCCTTGGACCTTCTTATTGACGATGAAACACAGAAATTGTCTCGGAATTAAATAGAAAACGCACAATACCGACTTCAGTACAGGAATACAGACTCATCTTACTGTCTATGTTTTGAACCGTCTCTGTGACACTAGTTATACATTCCGATGCTTCACTCCAGGTTTACTGTATCCCTCTGACCTTCTTATTGACGATGAAACACAGAAATTGCATCTGAATTAAATACAAAAGACACAATGACGACTTAAGTACAAGAAGACTGACTCTTCTTACTGACTATGTTTTGAACCATTCCTGTGACACTAGTTATTGATTCCGATGCTTCACTTCAGGTTTACTGTATCTCTCTGACCTTCTTTTTGACGATGAAACACAGAAATTGCATCGGAATTAAATACAAAAGGCACTATGCCGAATTAAGTACAAGATGACTGACTCTTCTTACTGTCTATGTTTGAACCTTTCCTGTGGCACTAGTTATAGACTCCGATGCTTCACTCCAGGTTTACTGTATCCCTTGGACCTTCTTGTTGACGATGAAACACAGAAATTGCATCGGAATTAAATACAAAAGGCACAATATCGACTTAAGTACAAGAACACTGACTCTTCTCACTGTCTATGTTTTGAACCATTCTTGTGACTCTAGTTATAGATCCCGATGCTTCACTTCAGGTTTACTGTATCCCTCTGACCTTCTTATTGACGATGAAACACAGAAATTGCATCGGAATTAGTTACAAAGGGCACAATGCCGACTTAAGTACAAGAAGACTGACTCTTCTTACTGTCTATGTTTTGAACCATTCCTGTGACACTAGTTATAGATTCCGATGCTTCAATTCAGGTCTACTGAATCCCTTGGACCCTCGTATTGACGATGAAACACAGATTTTGCATCGGAATTAAATACAAAAGGCACAATGCCGACTTAACTACAAGAAGACTGACTCTTCTTACTTGTTTTGAACCATTCCAATGACCCTAGTAATAGATTCCGATGGTTCATTTCAGGTTTACTGTATCCCTTGGATCTTCTTATTGACAATGAAACACAGAAATTGCATCGGAATTAAATACAAAAGGCACAATGCCGACTTAAGTACAAGAATTCTGACTCATCTTACAGTCTACGCTTTGAACCGTCCCTGTGACACTAGTTATAGATTCCGATGCTTCACTCCGGGTTTAATGTATCCTTTGGACCTTCTTATTGACGATGAAACAGAGACTATGCATCCGAATGAAATACAAATTGCACAATGCCGACTTAAGTACAAGAAGACTGACACTTCTTACTGACTATGCTTTGAACCATTCCGGTGACACTAGTTATAGATTCCGATGCTTCACTTCAGGTTTACTGGATCCCTCTGACCTTCTTATTGACGACGAAACACAGAAATTGCATCGGAATTACATACAAAAGGCACAATGCCGAATTAAGTATTAGAATACTGACTCTTCTTACTGCCTAAGTTTTGAACCATTCCTGTGACACTAGTTATAGACTCCGATGCTTCACTCGAGGCTAACTGTATCCCTTGCACTTTCTTATTGACGATGAAACACAGAAATTGCATCGGAATTAAATACAAAAGTCACAATGCCGACTTAAGTAAAAGAAGTATGACTCTTCTGACTGTCTAGGTTTGGAACCATTCCTGTGACACTAGTTATAGATTCCGATGCTTCACTCCAGGTTTACTGTAACCCTTGGACCTTCTTATTGACGATGAAACACAGAAATTGCATCAGAATTAAATAGAAAATGCACAATGATGACTGAAGTACAGGAAGACTGACTCTTGCTACTGACTATGTTTGAACCATTCCCGTGACACTAGTTATAGATTCCGATGCTTAACTTCAGGATTACTGCATCCCACCAACCTTCTTAGTGACGATGAAACACAGAAATTGCATCGGAATTAAATACAAAAGGCACAATACCGGCTTAAGTACAAGAAGACTGACTCTTCTTACTGACTATGTTTTGAACCATTCCTGTGACACTAGTTATAGATTCCGATGCTTCACATCAGGTTTACTGTATCCCTCTGACGTTCTTATTGACTATGAAACACAGAAATTGCATCGCAATTAAATACAAAAGGCACAATGCCGAATTAAGTACAAGAAGTCTGAATCTTCTTACTGTCTATGTTTTGAACCATCCCTGTGACACTAGTTATAGATTCAGAAGCTTCACTCCAGGTTTACTGTATCCCTATGACCTTCTTATTGACGATGAAGCACAGAAATTGCATCGGAATTGAATACAATGGGCACAATTCCGACTTAAGTACAAGAAGACTGACTGTTCCTACTGTCTATGTTTAGAACCATTCCTGTGACACTAGTCATAGATTCCGATGCTTCACTTCAGGTTTACTGTATCCCTTGGACCTTCCTATTGACGATGAAACACAGAAATTGCATCGGAATTAAATACAAAAGGCACAATACCGACTTAAGTACAAGAAGACTGACTCTTTTTACTGACTATGATATGAACCATTCCTGTGACACTAGTTATAGCTTTAGATGCTTCAGGTTCACTGTATCCCTTGGACCTTCTTATTGACGATGAAACACAGAAATTGTCTCGGAATTAAATAGAAAACGCACAATGCCGACTTAAGTACAGGAATACTGACTCATCTTACTGTCTATGTTTTGAACTGTCTCTGTGACACTAGTTATACATTCCGATGCTTCACTCCAGGTTTACTGTATCCCTCTGACCTTCTAATTGACGATGAAACACAGAAATTGCATCTGAATTAAATACAAAAGGCACAATGCCGAATTAAGTACAAGAAGACTGACTCTTCTTACTGACAGTGCTTTGAACCATACCTGTGACACTAGTCATAGATTCCGATGCTTAACTTCAGGATTACTGTATCCCTTGGACCTTCTTACTGACGATGAAACACAGAAATTGCATCGGAATTAAAAACAAAAGACACAATGACGACTTAAGTACCAGAAGACTGACTCTTCTTACTGACTATGTTTTGAACCATTCCTGTGACACTAGTTATTGATTCCGATGCTTCACCTCAGGTTTACTGTATCTCTCTGACCTTCTTTTTGACGATGAAACACAGAAATTGCATCGGAATTAAATACAAAAGGCACTATGCCGAATTAAGTACAAGATGACTGACTCTTCTTACTGTCTATGTTTGAACCTTTCCTGTGACACTAGTTATAGACTCCGATGCTTCACTCCAGGTTTACTGTATCCCTTGGACCTTCTTATTGACGATGAAACACAGAAATTGCATCAGAATTAAATAGAAAATGCACAATGTTGACTGAAGTACAGGAAGACTGACTCTTCTTACTGACTATGCTTTGAACTAATCCTGTGACACTAGTTATAGATTCCGATGCTTCACTTCAGGTTTGCTGTATCCCTTGGACCTTCTTATTGACCATGGAACACAGAAATTGCATCGGATGTAAATACAAAAGGCACAATGCCGACTTAAGTACAAGAAGACTGACTCTTCCCACTGTCTAAGTTTTGAACCATTCCTGTGACACTAGTATTAGATTCCGATGCTTCACTTTAGGTTTACTGTATCCCTTGGACCTTCTTATTGACGATGAAATACATAAATTGCATCGGAATTAAATACAAAAGGCACAATACCGACTTAAGTACAAGAAGACTGACTCTTCTTACTGACTATATTTTGAACCATACCTGAGACACTAGTCATAGATTCCGATGCTTAACTTCAGGATTACTGAATCCCTTGGACCTTCTTATTGACGATGAAACACAGAAATTGCATCGGAATTAAATACAAAAGGCACAATGACGACTTAAGTACAAGAAGACTGACTCTTCTTACTGACTATGATTTGAATCATTCCTGTGACACTAGTTATTGATTCCGATGCTTCACTTTACGTTTACTGTATCCCTCTGACCTTCTTATTGACGATGAGACACAGAAATTGCATCGGAATTAAATACAAAAGGCACACTGCCGAATTAAGTACAAGAAGACTGACTCTTCTTACTATCTATGTTTGAACCTTTCCTGTGACACTAGTTCTAGACTCCGATGCTTCACTCCAGGTTTACTGTATCCTTTTGACCTTCTTATTGACGATGAAACACAGAAATTGCATCGGAATTAAATACAAAAGGCACTATGCCGAATTAAGTACAAGATGACTGACTCTTCTTACTGTCTATGTTTGAACCTTTCCTGTGACACTAGTTATAGACTCCGATGCTTCACTCCAGGTTTACTGTATCCCTTGGACCTTCTTTTGAACGATGAAACACAGAAATTGCATCGGAATTAAATACAAAAGGCACAATATCGACTTAATTACAAGAACACTGACTCTCCTCACTGTCCATGTTTTGAACCATTCTTGTGACTCTAGTTATAGATTCCGATGCTTCACTTCAGGTTTACTGTATCCCTCTGACCTTCTTATTGACGATGAAACACAGAAATTTCATCGGAATTAGTTACAAAGGGCACAATGCCGACTTATGTACAAGAAGACTGACTCTTCTTACTGTCTATGTTTTGAACCAATTCCTGTGACACTAGTTATAGATTCCGATGCTTCAATTCAGGTCTACTGTATCCCTTGGACCCTCGTATTGACGATGAAACACAGAAATTGCATCGGAATTAAATACAAAAGGGCACAATGCCGAATTAAGTATAAGAATACTGACTCCTCTTACTGCCTAAGTTTTGAACCATTTCCTGTGACACTAGTTATAGACTCCAATGCTTCACTCGAGTTTACTGTATCCCTTGGACTTTCTTATTGACGATGAAACACAGAAATTGCATCGGAATTAAATACAAAAAGGCACAAAGCCGACTTAAGTAAAAGAAGTATGACTCTTCTTACTGTCTAGGTTTGGGAACCATTCCTGTGACACTAGTTATAGATTCCGATGCTTCACTCCTGGTTTACTGTATCCCTTGGACCTTCTTATTGACGATGAAACACAGAAATTGCATCAGTATTAAATAGAAAATGCACAATGATGACTGAAGTACAGGAAGACTGACTCTTCTTACTGACTATGCTTTGAACTAATCCTGTGACACTAGTTCTAGACTCCGATGCTTCACTCCAGGCTTACTGTATCCTTTGGACCTTCTTATTGACGATGAAACACAGAAATTGCATCGGGAATTAAATACAAAAGGCACAATGCCGGCTTAAGTACAAGAAGACTGACTCTTCTTACTGCCTATGTTTGAACACATTCCTGTGACTCTAGTTATATATTCCGATGCTTCACTTCAGGTTTACTGTATCCCTTGGACCTTCTCATTGACTATGAAACACAGAAATTGCATCGGATGTAAATACAAAAGGCACAATGCCGACTTAAGTACAAGAAGACTGACTCTTCCCACTGTCTATGTTTTGAACCATTCCTGTGCCACTAGTATTAGATTCCGATGCTTCACTTTAGGTTTACTGTATCCCCTTTTACCTTCTTATTGACGATGAAATACATAAATTGCATCGGAATTAAATAGAAAAGGCACAATACCGACTTAAGTACAAGAAGACTGACTCTTCTTACTGACTATATTTTGAACCATTACCTGAGACACTACTCATAGATTCCGATGCTCAACTTCAGGATTACTGAATCCCTTGGACCTTCTTATTGACGATGAAACACAGAAATTGCATCGAATTAAATACAAAAAGGCACAATGACGACTTAAGTACAAGAAGACTGACTCTTCTTACTGACTATGATTTGAATCATTCCTGTGACGCTAGTTATTGATTCCGATGCTTCACTTTACGTTTACTGTATCCCTCTGACCTTTCTTATTGACGATGAAAACACAGAAATTGCATCGGAATTAAATACAAAAAAGCACAATGCCCACTTAAGTACAAGAATACTGACTCATTTTACAGTCTACGCTTTGAACCGTCCCTGTGACACTAGTTATAGATTCCGATGCTTCACTCCGGGTTTAATGTATCCTTTGACCTTCTTATTGACGATGAAACAGAGAGTATGCATCCGAATGAAATACAATGCCGACTTAAGTACAAGAAGACTTACACTTCTTACTGACTATGTTTTGAACCATTCCTGTGACACTAGTTATAGACTCCGATGCTTCACTTCAGGTTTACTGGATCCCCCTGACCTTCTTATTGACGATGAAACACAGAAATTGCATCGGAATTAAATACAAAAGGCACAATGCCGAATTAAGTATTAGAATACTGACTCTTCTTACTGCCTAAGTTTTGAACCATTCCTGTGACACTAGTCATAGACTCCGATGCTTCACTCGAGGCTTACTGTATCCCTTGCACTTTCTTATTGACGATGAAACACAGAAATTGCATCGGAATTAAATACAAAAGGCACAATGCCGACTTAAGTAAAAGAAGTATGACTCTTCTTACTGCCTAAGTTTTGAACCATTCCTGTGACACTAGTTATAGATTCCGATGCTTCAATTCAGGTCTACTGTATCCCTTGGACCCTCGTATTGACGATGAAACACAGATTTTGCATCGGAATTAAATACAAAAGGCACAATGCCAACTTAACTACAAGAAGACTGACTCTTCTTACTGACTATGTTTTGAACCATTCCAATGACCCCAGTAATAGATTCCGATGGTTCATTTCAGGTTTACTGTATCCCTTGGATCTTCTTATTGACAATGAAACACAGAAATTGCATCGGAATTAAATACAAAATGCACAATGCCGACTTAACTACAAGAAGACTGACTCTTCTTACTGACTGTGCTTTGAACCATTCATGTGACACTAGTTATAGAGTCCGATGCTTAACTTCAGGATTACTGTAACCCTCTGACCTTCTTAGTGACGATGAAACACAGAAATTGCATGGGAATTAAATACAAAAAAGCACAATGCCGACTTAAGTACAAGAATTCTGACTCATCTTACAGTCTACGCTTTGAACCGTCCCTGTGACACTAGTTATAGATTCCGATGCTTCACTCCGGGTTTAATGTATCCTTTGGACCTTCTTATTGACGATGAAACAGAGAGTATGCATCCGAATGAAATACAAATTGCACAATGCCGACTTAAGTACAAGAAGACTGACACTTCTTACTGACTATGTTTTGAACCATTCCGGTGACACTAGTTATAGATTCCGATGCTTCACTTCAGGTTTACTGGATCCCTCTGACCTTCTTATTGACGATGAAACACAGAAATTGCATCGGAATTAAATACAAAAGGCACAATGCCGAATTAAGTATTAGAATACTGACTCTTCTTACTGCCTAAGTTTTGAACCATTCCTGTGACACTAGTCATAGACTCCGATGCTTCACTCGAGGCTTACTGTATCCCTTGCACTTTCTTATTGACGATGAAACACAGAAATTGCATCGGAATTAAATACAAAAGGCACAATGCCGACTTAAGTAAAAGAAGTATGACTCTTCTTACTGTCTAGGTTTGGAACCATTCCTGTGACACTAGTTATAGATTCAGATGCTTCACTCCAGGTTTACTGTAACCCTTGGACCTTCTTATTGACGATGAAACACAGAAATTGCATCAGAATTAAATAGAAAATGCACAATGATGATTGAAGTACAGGAAGACTGACTCTTGCTACTGACTATGTTTGAATCATTCCTGTGACACTAGTTATAGATTCCGATGCTTAACTTCAGGATTACTGCATCCCACCGACCTTCTTAGTGACGATGAAACACAGAAATTGCATCGGAATTAAATACAAAAGGCACAATACCGGCTTAAGTACAAGAATACTGACTCTTCTTACTGCCTAAGTTTTGAACCATTCCTGTGACACTAGTTATAGACTCCGATGCTTCACTCGAGGCTTACTGTATCCCTTGCACTTTCTTATTGACTAAGAAACACAGAAATTGCATCGCAATTAAATACAAAAGGCACAATGCCGAATTAAGTACAAGAAGACTGACTCTTCTTACTGTCTATGTTTTGAACCATCCCTGTGACACTAGTTATAGATTCAGAAGCTTCACTCCAGGTTTACTGTATCCCTATGACCTTCTTATTGACGATGAAGCACAGAAATTGCATCGGAATTGAATACAATGGGCACAATTCCGACTTAAGTACAAGAAGACTGACTGTTCCTACTGTCTATGTTTAAAACCATTCCTGTGACACTAGTCATAGATTCCGATGCTTCACTTCAGGTTTACTGTATCCCTTGGACCTTCCTATTGACGATGAAACACAGAAATTGCATCGGAATTAAATACAAGAGGCACAATACCGACTTAAGTACAAGAAGACTGACTCTTTTTACTGACTATGATATGAACCATTCCTGTGACACTAGTTATAGCTTCCGATGCTTCAGGTTCACTGTATCCCTTGGACCTTCTTATTGATGATGAAACACAGAAATTGTCTCGGAATTAAGTAGAAAACGCACAATGCCGACTTAAGTGCAGGAATACTGACTCATCTTACTGTCTATGTTTTGAACCGTCTCTGTGACACTAGTTATACATTCCGATGCTTCACTCCAGGTTTACTGTATCCCTCTGACCTTCTAATTGACGATGAAACACAGAAATTGCATCTGAATTAAATACAAAAGGCACAATGCCGAATTAAGTACAAGAAGACTGACTCTTCTTACTGACAGTGCTTTGAACCATACCTGTGACACTAGTCATAGATTCCGATGCTTAACTTCAGGATTACTGTATCCCTTGGACCTTCTTACTGACGATGAAACACAGAAATTGCATCGGAATTAAAAACAAAAGACACAATGACGACTTAAGTACCAGAAGACTGACTCTTCTTACTGACTATGTTTTGAACCATTCCTGTGACACTAGTTATTGATTCCGATGCTTCACCTCAGGTTTGCTGTATCTCTCTGACCTTCTTTTTGACGATGAAACACAGAAATTGCATCGGAATTAAATACAAAAGGCACTATGCCGAATTAAGTACAAGATGACTGACTCTTCTTACTGTCTATGTTTGAACCTTCCCTGTGACACTAGTTATAGACTCCGATGCTTCACTCCAGGTTTACTGTATCCCTTGGAGCTTCTTATTGACGATGAAACACAGAAATTGCATCAGAATTAAATAGAAAATGCACAATGTTGACTGAAGTACAGGAAGACTCACTCTTCTTACTGACTATGCTTTGAACTAATCCTGTGACACTAGTTATAGATTCCGATGCTTCACTTCAGGTTTACTGTATCCCTTGGACCTTCTTATTGACGATGGAACACAGAAATTGCATCGGATGTAAATACAAAAGGCACAATGCCGACTTAAGTACAAGAAGACTGACTCTTCCCACTGTCTAAGTTTTGAACCATTCCTGTGACACTAGTATTAGATTCCGATGCTTCACTTTAGGTTTACTGTATCCCTTGGACCTTCTTATTGACGATGAAATACATAAATTGCATCGGAATTAAATACAAAAGGCACAATACCGACTTAAGTACAAGAAGACTGACTCTTCTTACTGACTATATTTTGAACCATACCTGAGACACTAGTCATAGATTCCGATGCTTAACTTCAGGATTACTGAATCCCTTGGACCTTCTTATTGACGATGAAACACAGAAATTGCATCGGAATTAAATACAAAAGGCACAATGACGACTTAAGTACAAGAAGACTGACTCTTCTTACTGACTATGATTTGAATCATTCCTGTGACACTAGTTATTGATTCCGATGCTTCACTTTACGTTTACTGTATCCCTCTGACCTTCTTATTGACGATGAAACACAGAAATTGCATAGGAATTAAATACAAAAGGCACAATGCCGAAATAAGTACAAGAAGACTGACTCTTCTTACTATCTATGTTTGAACCTTTCCTGTGACACTAGTTCTAGACTCCGATGCTTCACTCCAGGTTTACTGTATCCTTTTGACCTTCCTATTGACGATGAAACACAGAAATTGCATCGGAATTAAATACAAAAGGCACAATATCGACTTAATTACAAGAACACTGACTCTTCTCACTGTCCATGCTTTGAACCATTCTTGTGACTCTAGTTATAGATTCCGATGCTTCACTTCAGGTTTACTGTATCCCTCTGACCTTCTTATTGACGATGAAACACAGAAATTGCATCGGAATTAGTTACAAAGGGCACAATGCCGACTTAAGTACAAGAAGACTGACTCTTCTTACTGTCTATGTTTTGAACCATTCCTGTGACACTAGTTATAGATTCCGATGCTTCAATTCAGGTCTACTGTATCCCTTGGACCCTCGTATTGACGATGAAACACAGAAATTGCATCGGAATTAAATACAAAAGGCACAATGCCGAATTAAGTATAAGAATACTGACTCCTCTTACTGCCTAAGTTTTGAACCATTCCTGCGACACTAGTTATAGACTCCGATGCTTCACTCCAGGTTTACTGTATCCCTTGGACTTTCTTATTGACGATGAAACACAGAAATTGCATCGGAATTAAATACAAAAGGCACAAAGCCGACTTAAGTAAAAGAAGTATGACTCTTCTTACTGTCTAGGTTTGGAACCATTCCTGTGACACTAGTTATAGATTCCGATGCTTCACTTCAGGTTTACTGTATCCCTCTGACCTTCTTATTGACGATGAAACACAGAAATTGCATCAGAATTAAATAGAAAATGCACAATGATGACTGAAGTACAGGAAGACTGACTCTTCTTACTGACTATGCTTTGAAATAATCCTGTGACACTAGTTCTAGACTCCGATGCTTCACTCCAGCCTTACTGTATCCTTTGGACCTTCTTATTGACGATGAAACACAGAAATTGCATCGGAATTAAATACAAAAGGCACAATGCCGGCTAAAGTACAAGAAGACTGACTCTTCTTACTGCATTTGTTTGAACCATTCCTGTGACTCTAGTTATAGATTCCGATGCTTCACTTCAGGTTTACTGTATAGCTTGGACCTTCTTATTGACTATGAAACACAGAAATTGCATCGGATGTAAATACAAAAGGCACAATGCCGACTTAAGTACAAGAAGACTGACTCTTCTTACTGACTATGATTTGAATCATTCCTGTGACGCTAGTTATTGATTCCGATGGTTCACTTTACGTTTACTGTATCCCTCTGACCTTCTTATTGACGATGAAACACAGAAATTGCATCGGAATTAAATACAAAGGGCACAATGCCGAATTAAGTACAAGAAGACTGACTCTTCTTACTATCTATGTTTGAACCTTTCCTGTGACACTAGTTCTAGACTCCGATGCTTCACTCCAGGTTTACTGTATCCTTTGGACCTTCTTATTGACGATGAAACACAGAACTTGCATCGGAATTAAATACAAAAGGCACAATGCCGACTTAAGTACAAGAAGACTGACTCTTCTTACTGCCTACGATTTGAACCATTCCTGTGACTCTAGTTATAGATTCCGATTCTTCAATTCAGGTTTACCGTATCCCTCTGACCTTCTTAGTGACGATGAAACACAGAAATTGCATCGGAATTAAATACAAAAAAGCACAATGCCCACTTAAGTACAAGAATACTGACTCATTTTACAGTCTACGCTTTGAACCGTCCCTGTGACACTAGTTATAGATTCCGATGCTTCACTCCGGGTTTAATGTATCCTTTGGACATTCTTATTGACGATGAAACAGAGAGTATGCATCCGAATGAAATACAAATTGCACAATGCCGACTTAAGTACAAGAGGACTTACACTTCTTACTGACTATGTTTTGAACCATTCCTGTGACACTAGTTATAGACTCCGATGCTTCACTTCAGGTTTACTGGATCCCCCTGACCTTCTTATTGACGATGAAACACAGAAATTGCATCGGAATTAAATACAAAAGGCACAATGCCGAATTAAGTATAAGAATACTGACTCTTCTTACTGCCTAAGTTTTGAACCATTCCTGTGACACTAGTTATAGACTCCGATGCTTCACTCGAGGTTTACTGTATCCCTTGGACTTTCTTATTGACGATGAAACACAGAAATTGCATCGGAATTAAATACAAAAGGCACAATGCCGACTTAAGTAAAAGAAGTATGACTCTTCTTACTGTCTAGGTTTGGAACCATTCCTGTGACACTAGTTATAGATTCCGATGCTTCACTCCAGGTTTACTGTATCCCTTGGACCTTCTTACTGACGATGAAACACAGAAATTGCATCAGAATTAAATAGAAAATGCACAATGATGACTGACGTACAGGAAGACTGACTCTTCTTACTGACTATGCTTCGAACTAATCCTGTGACACTAGTTATAGATTCCGATGCTTCCCTTCAGGTTTACTGTATCCCTTGGACCTACTTATTGACGATGAAACACAGAAATTGCATCGGATGTAAATACAAAAGGCACAATGCCGACTTAAGTACAAGAAGACTGACTCTTCTTACTGACTATATTTTGAACCATACCTGAGACACTAGTCATAGATTCCGATGCTTAACTTCAGGATTACTGAATCCCTTGGACCTTCTTATTGACGATGAAACACAGATATTGCATCGGAATTAAATACAAAAGGCACAATACCGACTTAAGTACAAGAAGACTGACTCTTCTTACTGACTATGATTTGAATCATTCCTGTGACACTAATTATTGATTCCGATGCTTCACTTTACGTTTACTGTATCCCTCTGACCTTCTTATTGACGATGAAACACTGAAATTGCATCGGAATTAAATACAAAAGGCACAATGCCGAATTAAGTACAAGAAGACTGACTCCTCTTACTATCTATGTTTGAACTTTTCCTGTGACACTAGTTCTAGACTCCGATGCTTCACTCCAGGTTTACTGTATCCTTTGGACCTTCTTATTGACGATGAAACACAGAAATTGCTTCGGAATTAAATACAAAAGGCACAATGCCGACTTAAGTATAAGAAGACTGACTCTTCTTACTGCCTATGTTTTGAACCATTCCTGTGACTCTAGTTATAGATTCCGATGCTTCACTTCAGGTTTACTGTATCCCTCTGACCTTCTTATTGACGTTGAAACACAGAAATTGCATCGGAATTCAATACAAATTGCACAATGCCGACTTAAGTACAAGAAGTCTGACTCATCTTACTGTCTATGTTTTGAACCATTCCTGTGACACTACTTATAGATTCCGATGCTTCAATTCAGGTCTACTGTATCCCTTGGACCCTCGTATTGACGATGAAACACAGATTTTGCATCGGAATTAAATACAAAAGGCACAATACCGACTTAACTACAAGAAGACTGACTCTTCATACTGACTATGTTTTGAACCATTCCTGTGACACTAGTTATAGAATCCGATGCTTCACATCAGGTTTACTGTATCCCTCTGACCTTCTTATTGACGATGAAACACAGAAATTGCATCGGTATTAAATACAAAAGCACAATGCCGACTTTAGTACATGTAGACTGACTTTTCCTACTGTCTATGCTTTGAACCATTCCAATGACCCTAGTAATAGATTCCGATGGTTCATTTCAGGTTTACTGTATCCCTTGGATCTTCTTATTGACAATGAAACACAGAAATTGCATCGGAATTAAATACAAAAGGCACAATGCCGACTTGACTACAAGAAGACTTACTCTTCTTACTGACTATGCTTTGAACCATTCATGTGACACTAGTTATAGAGTCCGATGCTTAACTTCAGGATTACTGTAACCCTCTGACCTTCTTAGTGACGATGGAACACAGAAATTGCATCGGAATTAAATACAAGAAGCACAATGCCGACTTAAGTACAAGAATACTGACTCATCTTACAGTCTACGCTTTGAACCGTCCCTGTGACACTAGTTATAGATTCCGATGCTTCACTCTGGGTTTAATGTATCCTTTGGACCTTCTTATAGACGATGAAACAGAGAGTATGCATCCGAAAGAAATACAAATTGCACAATGCCGACTTAAGTACAAGAAGACTGACACTTCTTACTGGTTATGTTTTGAACCATTCCTGTGACACTAGTTATAGATTCCGATGCTTCACTTAAGGTTTACTGTATCCCTCTGACCTTCTTATTCACGATGAAACACAGAAATTGCATCGGAATTTAATACAAAAGGCACAATGCCGAATTAAGTATAAGAATACTGACTCTTCTTACTGCCTAAGTTTTGAACCATTCCTGTGACACTAGTTATAGACTCCGATGCTTCACTCGAGGTTTACTGTATCCCTTGGACTTTCTTATTGACGATGAAACACAGAAATTGCATCGGAATTAAATACAAAAGGCACAATGCCGACTTAAGTAAAAGAAGTATGACTCTTCTTACTGTCTATGTTTGGAACCATTCCTGTGACACTAGTTATAGATTCCGATGCTTCACTCCAGGTTTACTGTATCCCTTGGACCTTCTTATTGACGATGAAACACAGAAATTGCATCAGAATTAAATAGAAAATGCACAATGATGACTAAAGTACAAGAAGACTGACTCTTCTTACTGACTATGCTTTGAACTAATCCTGTGACACTAGTTATAGATTCCGATGCTTCACTTCAGGTTTACTGTATCCCTTGGACCTTCTTATTGACGATGAAACACAGAAATTGCATCGGATGTAAATACAAAAGGCACAATGCCGACTTAAGTACAAGAAGACTGACTCTTCCCACTGTCTATGTTTTGAACCATTCCTGTGACACTAGTTATTGATTCCGATGCTTCACTTCAGGTTTACTGTATCCCTTGGACCTTCATATTGACGATGAAATACATAAATTGCATCGGAATTAAATACAAAAGGCACAATACCGACAAAAGTACAAGAAGACTGAGTCTTCTTACTGACTATATTTTGAACCATACCTGAGACACTAGTCATAGATTCCGATGCTTAACTTCAGGATTACTGAATCCCTTGGTCGTTCTTATTGACGATGAAACACAGAAATTGCATCGGAATTAAATACAAAAGGCACAATGACAACTTAAGTACAAGAAGACTGACTCTTCTTACTAACTATGTTTTGAATCATTCCTGTGACACTAGTTATAGATTCCGATGCTTCACTTCAGGTTTACTGGATCACTCTGACCTCCTTTTTGACGATGAAACACAGAAATTGCATCGGAATTAAATACAAAAGGCACAATGCCGAATTAAGTATAAGAATACTGACTCTTCTTACTGCCTAAGTTTTGAACCATTCCTGTGACACTAGTTATAGACTCCGATGCTTCACTCGAGGTTTACTGTATCCCTTGGACTTTCTTATTGACGATGAAACACAGATATTGCATCGGAATTAAATACAAAAGGCACAATGCCGACTTAAGTAAAAGAAGTATGACTCTTCTTACGGTCTAGGTTTGGAACCATTCCTGTGACACTAGTTATAGATTCCGATGCTTCACTCCTGGTTTACTGTATCCCTTGGACCTTCTTATTGACGATGAAACACAGAAATTGCATCAGAATTAAATAGAAAATGCACAAAAATGACTGAAGTACAGGAAGACTGACTCTTCTTACTGACTATGCTTTGAACTAATCCTGTGACACTAGTTCTAGACTCCGATGCTTCACTCCAGGTTTACTGTATCCTTTGGACCTTCTTATTGACGATGAAACACAGAAATTGCATCGGAATTAAATACAAAAGGCACAATGCCGGCTTAAGCACAAGAAGACTGACGCTTCTTACTGCCTATGTTTGAACCATTCCTATGACTCTAGTTATAGATTCCGATGCTTCACTTCAGGTTTACTGTATCCCTTGGACCTTCTTATTGACTATGAAACACAGAAATTGCATCGGATGTAAATACAAAAGGCACAATGCCGACTTAGGTACAAGAAGACTGACTCTTCCCACTGTCTATGTTTTGAACCATTCCTGTGACACTAGTATTAGATTCCCATGCTTCACTTTAGGTTTACTGTATCCCTTGGACCTTCCTATTGACGATAAAATACATAAATTGCATCGGAATTAAATACAAAAGGCACAATACCGACTTATGTACAAGAAGACTGACTCTTCTTACTGACTATATTTTGAACCATACCTGAGACACTAGTCATAGATTCCGATGCTTAACTTCAGGATTACTGAATCCCTTGGACCTTCTTATTGACGATGAAACACAGAAATTGCATCGGAATTAAATACAAAAGGCACAATGACGACTTAAGTACAAGAAGACTGACTCTTCTTACTGACTATGATTTGAATCATTCCTGTGACGCTAGTTATTGATTCCGATGCTTCACTTTACGTTTACTGTATCCCTCTGACCTTCTTATTGACGATGAAACACAGAAATTGCATCGGAATTAAATACAAAAGGCACAATGCCGAATTAAGTACAAAAAGACTGACTCTTCTTACTATCTATGTTTGAACCTTTCCTGTGACACTAGTTCTAGACTCCGATGCTTCACTCCAGGTTTACTGTATCCTTTAGACCTTCTTATTGACGATGAAACACAGAAATTGCATCGGAATTAAATACAAAAGGCACAATGCCGACTTAAGAACAAGAAGACTGACTCTTCTTACTGCCTATGTTTTGAACCATTCCTGTGACTCTACTTATAGATTCCGTTGCTTCACTTCAGGTTTAGTGTATCCCTCTGACCTTCTTAGTGACGATTAAACACAGAAATTGCATCGGAATTAAATACAAAAAAGAACAATGCCCACATAAGTACAAGAATACTGACTCATCTTACAGTCTACGCTTTGAACCGTCCCTGTGACACTAGTTCTAGACTCCGATGCTTCACTCCAGGTTTACTGTATCCTTTAGACCTTCTTATTGACGATGAAACACAGAAATTGCATCGGAATTAAATACAAAAGGCACAATGTCGACTTAAGTAAAAGAAGTGTGACTCTTCTTACTGTCTAGGTTTGGAACCATTCCTGTGACACTAGTTATAGATTCCGATGCTTCACTGCAGGTTTACTGTATCCCTTGGACCTTCTTATTGACGATGAAACACAGAAATTGCATCAGAATTAAATAGAAAATGCACAATGATGACTGAAGTACAGGAAGACTGACTCTTCTTACTGACTATGCTTCGAACTAATCCTGTGACACTAGTTATAGATTCCGATGCTTCACTTCAGGTTTACTGTATCCCTTGGACCTTCTTATTGACGATGAAACACAGAAATTGCATCGGATGTAAATACAAAAGGCACAATGCCGCCTTAAGTACAAGAAGACTGACTCTTCCCACTGTCTATGTTTTGAACCATTCCTGTGACACTAGTATTAGATTCCGATGCTTCACTTTAGGTTTACTGTATCCCTTGGACCTTCTTATTGACGATGAAATACATAAATTGCATTGGAATTAAATACAAAAGGCACAATACCGACTTAAGTACAAGAAGACTGACTCTTCTTACTGACTATATTTTGAACCATACCTGAGACACTAGTCATAGATTCCGATGCTTAACTTCAGGATTACTTAATCCCGTGGACCTTCTTATTGACGATGAAACACAGAAATTGCATCGGAATTAAACACAAAAGGCACAATGACGACTTAAGTACAAGAAGACTGACTCTTCTTACTGACTATGATTTGAATCATTCCTGTGACACTAATTATTGATTCCGATGCTTCACTTTACGTTTACTGTATCCCTCTGACCTTCTTATTGACGATGAAACACAGAAATTGCATCGGAATTAAATACAAAAGGCACAATGACGAATTAAGTACAAGAAGACTGACTCTTCTTACTATCTATGTTTGAACCCTTCCTGTGACACTAGTTCTAGACTCCGATGCTTCACTCCAGGTTTACTGTATCCTTTGGACCTTCTTATTGACGATGAAACACAGATATTGCTTCGGAATTAAATACAAAAGGCACAATGCCGGCATAAGTACATGAAGACTGACTCTTCTTACTGCCTATGTTTTGAACCATTCCTGTGACTCTAGTTATAGATTCCGATGCTTCACTTCAGGTTTACTGTATCCCTCTGACCTTCGTATTGACGTTGAAACACAGAAATTGCATCGGAATTCAATACAAAGGGCACAATGCCGACTTAAGTACAAGAAGACTGACTCTTCTTACTGTCTATGTTTTGAACCATTCCTGTGACACTAGTTATAGATTCCGATGCTTCAATTCAGGTCTACTGTATCCCTTGGACCCTCGTATTGACGATGAAACACAGATTTTGCATCGGAATTAAATACAAAAGGCACAATACCGACTTAACTACAAGAGGACTGACTCTTCTTACTGACTATGTTTTGAACCATTCCTGTGACACTAGTTATAGAATCCGATGCTTTACATCAGGTTTACTGTATCCCTCTGACCTTCTTATTGACGATGAAACACAGAAATTGCATCGGAATTAAATACAAATGCACAATGCCGACTTCAGTACATGTAGACTGACTTTTCCTACTGTCTATGTTTTGAACCATTCCAATGACCCTAGTAATAGATTCCGATGGTTCATTTCAGGTTTACTGTATCCCTTGGATCTTCTTATTGACAATGAAACACAGAAATTGCATCGGAATTAAATACAAAAGGCACAATGCCGACTTGACTACAAGAAGACTGACTCTTCTTACTGACTATGCTTTGAACCATTCATGTGACACTAGTTATAGAATCCGATGCTTAACATCAGGATTACTGTAACCCTCTGACCTTCTTAGTGACGATCAAACACAGAAATTGCATCGGAATTAAATACAAGAAGCACAGTGCCGACTTAAGTACAAGAATACTGACTCATCTTACAGTCTACGCTTTGAACCGTCCCTGTGACACTAGTTATAGATTCCGATGCTTCACTCCAGGTTTAATGTATCCTTTGGACCTTCTTATTGACGATGAAACAGAGAGTATGCATCCGAATGAAATACAAATTGCACAATGCCGACTTAAGTACAAGAAGACTGACAATTCTTACTGGTTATGTTTTGAACCATTCCTGTGACACTAGTTATAGATTCCGACGCTTCACTTCAGGTTTACTGTATCCCTCTGACCGTCTTATTGACGATGAAACACAGAAAATGCATCGGAATTAAATACAAAAGACACAATGCCGAAATAAGTATAAGAATACTGACTCTTCTTACTGCCTAAGTTTTGAACCATTCCTGTGACACTAGTTATAGACTCCGATGCTTCACTCGAGGTTTACTGTATCCCTTAGACTTTCCTATTGACGATGAAACACAGAAATTGCATCGGAATTAAATACAAAAGGCACAATGCCTACTTAAGTAAAAGAAGTATGACTCTTCTCACTGTCTATGTTTGGAACCATTCCTGTGACACTAGTTATAGATTCCGATGCTTCACTCCAGGTTTACTGTATCCCTTGGACCTTCTTATTGACGATGAAACACAGAAATTGCATCAGAATTAAATAGAAAATGCACAATGATGACTGAAGTACAAGAAGACTGACTCTTCTTACTGACAATGCTTTGAACTAATCCTGTGACACTAGTTATAGATTTCGATGCTTCACTTCAGGTTTACTGTATCCCTTGGACCTTCTTATTGACGATGAAACACAGAAATTGCATCGGATGTAAATGCAAAAGGCACAATGCCGACTTAAGTACAAGAAGACTGACTCTTCCCACTGTCTATGTTTTGAACCATTTCTCTGACACTAGTATTAGATACCGATGCTTCACTTCAGGTTTACTGTATCCCTTGGACCTTCTTATTGACGACGAAATACATAAATTGCATCGGAATTAATTACAAAAGGCACAATACCGACTTAAGTACAAGAAGACTGACTCTTCTTACTGACTATATATTGAACCATACCTGAGACACTAGTCATAGATTCCGATGCTTAACTTCAGGATTACTGAATCCCTTGGACCTTCTTATTGACGATGAAACACAGAAATTGCATCGGAATTAAATACAAAAGGCACAATGACGACTTAAGTACAAGATGACTGACTCTTCTTACTGACTATGATTTGAATCATTCCTGTGACACTAGTTATTGATTCCGATGCTTCACTTTACGTTTACTGTATCCCTCTGACCTTCTTATTGACGATGAAACACAGAAATTGCGTCGGAATTAAATACAAAAGGCACAATGCCGAATTAAGTACAAGAAGACTGACTCTTCTTACTATCTATGTTTGAACCTTTCCTGTGACACTAGTTCTAGGCTCCGATGCTTCACTCCAGGTTTACTGTATCCTTTGGACCGTCTTATTGACGATGAAACACAGAAATTGCATCGGAATTAAATACAAAAGGCACAATGCCGACTTAAGTACAAGAAGACTGACTCTTCTTACTGCCTATGTTCTGAACCATTCCTGTGACTCTAGTTATAGATTCCGATGCTTCACTTCAGGTTTACTGTATCCTTCTGACCTTCTTATTGACGTTGAAACACACTAATTGCATCGGAATTAAATACAAATGCACAATGCCGACTTTAGTACATGTAGACTGACTTTTCATACTATGTTTTGAACCTTTCCAATGACCCTAGTAATAGATTCCGATGGTTCATTTCAGGTTTACTGTATCCCTTGGATCTTCTTATTGACAATGAAACACAGAAATTGCGTCGGAATTAAAAACAAAAGGCACAATGCCGACTTGACTACAAGAAGACTGACTCTTCTTACTGACTATGCTTTGAACCATTCATGGGACACTAGTTATAGAGTCCGATGCTTAACTTCAGGATTACTGTAACCCTCTGACCTTCTTAGTGACGATGAAACACAGAAATTGCATCGGAACTAAATACGAGAAGCACAATGCCGACTTAAGTACAAGAATACTGACTCATCTTACAGTCTACGCTTTGAACCGTCCCTGTGACACTAGTTATAGATTCCGATGCTTCACTCCAGGTTTAATGTATCCTTTGGACCTTCTTATAGACGATGAAACAGAGAGTATGCATCCGAATGATATACAAATTGCACAATGCCGACTTAAGTACAAGAAGACTGACACTTCTTACTGGTTATGTTTTGAACCATTCCTGTGACACTAGTTATAGATTCCGATGCTTCACTTAAGGTTTACTGTATCCCTCTGACCTTCTTATTGACGATGAAACACAGAAATTGCATCGGAATTAAATACAAAAGGCACAATGCCGAATTAAGTATAAGAATAGTGACTCTTCTTACTGCCTAAGTTTAGAACCATTCCTGTGACACTAGTTATAGACTCCGATGCTTCATTCGAGGTTTACTGTATCCCTTGGACTTTCTTCTTGACGATGAAACACAGAAATTGCATCGGAATTAAATACAAATGGCACAATGCCGACTTAAGTAAAAGAAGTATGACTCTTCTCACTGTCTATGTTTGGAACCATTCCTGTGACACTAGTTATAGATTCCGATGCTTCACTCCAGGTTTACTGTATCCCTTGGACCTTCTTATTGACGATGAAACACAGAAATTGCATCAGAATTAAATAGAAAATGCACAATGATGACTGAAGTACAAGAAGACTGACTCTTCTTACTGACAATGCTTTGAACTAATCCTGTGACACTAGTTATAGATTTCGATGCTTCACTTCAGGTTTACTGTATCCCTTGGACCTTCTTATTGACGATGAAACACAGAAATTGCATCGGATGTAAATGCAAAAGGCACAATGCCGACTTAAGTACAAGAAGACTGACTCTTCCCACTGTCTATGTTTTGAACCATTCCTATGACACTAGTTATTGATTCCGAAGCTTCACTTCAGTTTTACTGTATCCCTTGGACCTTCTTATTGACGATGAAATACATAAATTGCATCGGAATGAAATACAAAAGGCACAATACCGACTTAAGTACAAGAAGACTGAGTCTTCTTACTGACTATATTTTGAACCATACCTGAGACACTAGTCATAGATTCCGATGCTTAACTTCAGGATTACTGAATCCCTTGGACGTTCTTATTGACGATGAAACACAGAAATTGCATCGGAATTAAATACAAAAGGCACAATGACAACTTAAGTACAGGAAGACTGACTCTTCTTACTGACTATGTTTTGAATCATTCCTGTGACACTAGTTATTGATTCCGATGCTTCACTTTACGTTTACTGTATCCCTCTGACCTTCTTATTGACGATGAAACACAGAAATTGCATCGGAATTAAATACAAAAGGCACAATGCCGAATTAAGTACAAGAAGACTGACTCTTCTTACTATCTATGTTTGAACCTTTCCGTTGACACTAGTTCTAGACTCCGATGCTTCACTACAGGTTTACTGTATCCCTTGGACCTTCTTATTGACGATGAAACACAGAAATTGCATCGGAATTAAATACAAAAGGCACAATGCCGACATAAGTACAAGAAGACTGATTCTTCTTACTGCCAATGTTTTGAACCATTCCTGTGACTCTAGTTATAGATTCCGATGCTTCACTTCAGGTTTACTGTATCCCTCTGACCTTCTTATTGACGTTGAAACACAGAAATTGCATCGGAATTCAATACAAAGGGCACAATGCCGACTTAAGTAGAAGAAGACTGACTCTTCTTACTGTCTATGTCTTTGAACCATTCCTGTGACACTAGTTATAGATTCCGATGCTACAATTCAGGTCTACTGTATCCCTTGGACCTTCTTATTGACGATGAAACACAGATTTTGCATCGGAATTAAATACAAAAGGCACAATGCCGACTTAAGTACAAGAAGTATGACTCTTCTTACTGACTATGTTTTGAACCATTCCTGTGACACTAGTTATAGAATCCGATGCATCACATCAGGTTTACTGTATCCCTCTGACCTTCTTATTGACGATGAAACACAGAAATTGCATCGGAATTAAATACAAAAGGCACAATGCCGACTTTAGTACATGTAGATTGACTTTTCCTACTGTCTATGTTTTGAACCATTCCTGTGACACTAGTAATAGATTCCGAAGGTTCATTTCAGGTTTACTGTATCAATTGGACCTTCTTATTGACAATGAAACACAGAAATTGCATCGGAATTAAATACAAAAGGCACAATGCCGACTTAAGTGCAAGTAGACTGACTCATCCAAATGTCTATGTTTTGAACCATTCCTGTGACACTAGTTATAGATTCCGATGTTTCACTTCAGGTATACTGTATCCCTCTGACCGTCTTATTGACGATATAACGCAGAAATTGCATCGGAGTTAAATAGAAAAGGCACAATGCCGACTTAAGTAGTAGAAGACTGACTCTTCCTACTGTCTATGCTTTGAACCATTCCTGTGACACTAGTTATAGATTTCGATGCTTCACTTCAGGTTTACTGTATCCCTTGGACCTTCTTATTGACGATGAAACACTGAAATTGCATCGAAATTAAATACAAAGGCCCAATGCCACTTAACTACAAGAAGACTGACTCTTCTTACTGACTATGCTTTGAACCATTCATGTGACACTAGTTATAGAGTCCGATGCTTACCTTCAGGATTACTGTAACCCTCTGGCCTTCTTAGTGACGATGAAACACAGAACTTGCATCGGAATTAAATACAAGAAGCACAATGCCGACTTAAGTACAAGAATACTGACTCATCTTACAGTCTACGCTTTGAACTGTCCCTGTGACACTAGTTATAGATTCAGATGCTTCACTCAAGGTTTAATGTATCCTTTCGACCTTCTTATTGACGATGGAACACAGAGTATGCAACCGAATTAAATACAAAATGCACAATGCCGACTTAAGTACAAGAAGACTGACTCTTCTTACTGACTATGCCTTGAACCATTCCTGTGACACAAGTTATAGATTACGATGCTTCACTTCAGGTTTACTGTATCCCTCTGACCTTCTTATTGACGATGAAACACAGAAATTGCTTCGGAATTAAATACAAAAGGCACAATGCCGAATTAAGTATAAGAATACTGACTCTTCTTACTGCCTATGATTTGAACCATTCCGGTGGCACTAGTTATAGACTCCGATGCTTCACTCCAGGTTTACTGTATCCCTTGGACTTTCTTATTGACCATGAAACACAGAAATTGCATCGGAATTAAATACAAGAAGCACAATGCCGACTTAAGTACAAGAATACTGACTCATCTTACAGTCTACGCTTTGAACCGTCCCTGTGACACTAGTTATAGATTCCGATGCTTCACTCCGGGTTTAATGTATCCTTTGGACCTTCTTATTGACGATGAAACAGAGAGTATGCATCCGAATGAAATACAAATTGCACAATGCCGACTTAAGTACAAGAAGACTGTTACTTCTTACTGACTATGTTTTGAACCATTCCTGTGACACTAGTTATAGATTCCGATGCTTCACTTCAGATTTACTGGATCCCTCTGACCTTCTTATTGACGATGAAACACAGAAATTGCATCGGATTTAAATACAAAAGGCACAATGCCTAATGAAGTATAAGAATACTGACTCTTCTTACTGCCTAAGTTTTGAACCATTCCTGTGACACTAGTTATAGACTCCGATGCTTCACTCGAGGTTTACTGTATCCCTTGGACTTTCTTATTGACGATGAAACACAGAAATTGCATCGGAATTAAATACAAAAGGCACAATGATGACTGAAGTACAGGAAGACTGACTCTTCTTACTGACTATGCTTCGAACTAATCCTGTGACACTAGTTATAGATTCCGATGCTTCACTTCAGGTTTACTGTATCCCTTGGACCTTCTTATTGACGATGAAACACAGAAATTGCATCGGATGTAAATACAAAAGGCACAATGCCGACTTAAGTACAAGAAGACTGACTCTTCCCACTGTCTATGTTTTGAACCATTCCTATGACACTAGCTATTGATTCCGAAGCTTCACTTCAGGTTTACTGTATCCCTTGGACCTTCTTCTTGACGATGAAATACATAAATTGCATCGGAATTAAATACAAAAGGCACAATACCGACTTAAGTACAAGAAGACTGAGTCTTCTTACTGACTATATTTTGAACCATACCTGAGACACTAGTCATAGATTCCGATGCTTAAATTCAGGATTACTGAATCCCTTGGACGTTCTTATTGACGATGAAACACAGAAATTGCATCGGAATTAAATACAAAAGGCACAATGACAACTTAAGTACAGGAAGACTGACTCTTCTTACTGACTATGTTTTGAATCATTCCTGTGACACTAGTTATTGATTCCGATGCTTCACCTTACGTTTACTGTATCCCTCTGACCTTCTTATTGACGATGAAACACAGAAATTGCATCGGAATTAAATACAAAAGGCACAATGCCGAATTAAGTACAAGAAGACTCACTCTTCTTACTATCTATGTTTGAACCTTTCCGTTGACACTAGTTCTAGACTCCGATGCTTCACTACAGGTTTACTGTATCTCTTGGACCTTCTTATTGACGATGAAACACAGAAATTGCATCGGAATTAAATACAAAAGGCACAATGCCGACTTAAGTACAAGAAGACTGATTCTTCTTACTGCCAATGTTTTGAACCATTCCTGTGACTCTAGTTATAGATTCCGATGCTTCACTTCAGGTTTACGGTATCCCTCTGACCTTCTTATTGACGTTGAAACACAGAAATTGAATCGGAATTCAATACAAAGGGCACAATGCCGACTTAAGTAGAAGAAGACTGACTGTTCTTACTGTCTATGTCTTTGAACCATTCCTGTGACACTAGTTATAGATTCCGATGCTTAAATTCAGGTCTACTGTATCCCTTGGACCTTCTTATTGACGATGAAACACAGATTTTGCATCGGAATTAAATACAAAAGGCACAATGCCGACTTAAGTACAAGAAGTATGACTCTTCTTACTGACTATGCTTTGAACCATTCCTGTGACACTAGTTATAGAATCCGATGCATCACATCAGGTTTACTGTATCCCTCTGACCTTCTTATTGACGATGAAACACAGAAATTGCTTCGGAATTAAATACAAAAGGCACAATGCCGAATTAAGTATAAGAATACTGACTCTTCTTACTGCCTATGATTTGAACCATTCCGGTGGCACTAGTTATAGACTCCGATGCTTCACTCCAGGTTTACTGTATCACTTGGACTTTCTTATTGACTATGAAACACAGAAATTGCATCGGAATTAAATACAAAAGGCACAATGCCGACTTAAGTAAAAGAAGTATGACTCTTCTTACTGTCTAGGTTTGGAACCATTCCTGTGACACTAGTTATAGATTCCGATGCTTCACTGCAGGTTTACTGTATCCCTTGGACCTTCTTATTGACGATGAAACACAGAAATTGCATCAGAATTAAATAGAAAATGCACAATGACGATTGAAGTACAGGAAGACTGACTCTTCTTACTGACTATGCTTCGAACTAATCCTGTGACACTAGTTATAGATTCCGATGCTTCACTTCAGGTTTACTGTATCCCTTGGACCTTCTTATTGACGATGAAACACAGAAATTGCATCGGATGTAGATACAAAAGGCACAATGCCGACTTAAGTACAAGAAGACTGACTCTTCCCACTGTCTATGTTTTGAACCATTCCTATGACACTAGTTATTGATTCCGAAGCTTCACTTCAGGTTTACTGTATCCCTTGGACCTTCTTATTGACGATGAAACACAGAAATTGCATCGGAATTAAATACAAAAGGCACAATGACAACTTAAGTACAGGAAGACTGACTCTTCTTACTGACTATGTTTTGAATCATTCCTGTGACACTAGTTATTGATTCCGATGCTTCACTTTACGTTTACTGTATCCCTCTGACCTTCTTATTGACGATGAAACACAGAAATTGCCTAGGAATTAAATACAAAAGGCACAATGCCGAATTAAGTACAAGAAGACTGACTCTTCTTACTATCTATGTTTGAACCTTTCCGTTGACACTAGTTCTAGACTCCGATGCTTCACTACAGGTTTACTGTATCCCTTGGACCTTCTTATTGACGATGAAACACAGAAATTGCATCGGAATTAAATACAAAAGGCACAATGCCGACTTTAGTACATGTAGATTGACTTTTCCTACTGTCTATGTTTTGAACCATTCCTGTGACACTAGTAATAGATTCCGAAGGTTCATTTCAGGTTTACTGTATCAATTGGACCTTCTTATTGACAATGAAACACAGAAATTGCATCGGAATTAAATACAAAAGGCACAATGCCTACATAAGTGCAAGTAGACTGGCTCTTCCAACTCTCTATGTTTGAACCATTCCTGTAACACTAGTTATAGATTCCGATGTTTCACTTCAGGTATACTGTATCCCTCTCACCGTCTTATTGACGATATAACGCAGAAATTGCATCGGAGTTAAATAGAAAAGGCACAATGCCGACTTAAGTAGTAGAAGACTGACTCTTCCTACTGTCTATGCTTTGAACCATTCCTGTGACACTAGTTATAGATTTCGATGCTTCACTTCAGGTTTACTGTATCCCTTGGACCTTCTTATTGACGATGAAACACAGAAATTGCATCGAAATTAAATACAAAAGGTCCAATGCCACTTAACTACAAGAAGACTGACTCTTCTTACTGACTATGCTTTGAACCATTCATGTGACACTAGTTATAGAGTCCGATGCTTACCTTCAGGATTACTGTAACCCTCTGGCCTTCTTAGTGACGATGAAACACAGAAATTGCATCGGAATTAAATACAAGAAGCACAATGCCGACTTAAGTACAAGAATACTGACTCATCTTACAGTCTACGCTTTGAACTGTTCCTGTGACACTAGTTATAGATTCAGATGCTTCACTCAAGGTTTAATGTATCCTTTCGACCTTCTTATTGACGATGGAACACAGAGTATGCATCCGAATTAAATACAAAATGCACAATGCCGACTTAAGTACAAGAAGACTGACTCTTCTTACTGACTATGCCTTGAACCATTCCTGTGACACAAGTTATAGATTACGATGCTTCACTTCAGGTTTACTGTATCCCTCTGACCTTCTTATTGACGATGAAACACAGAAATTGGTTCGGAACTAAATACAAAAGGCACAATGCCGAATTAAGTATAAGAATACTGACTCTTCTTACTGCCTATGATTTGAACCATTCCGGTGGCACTAGTTATAGACTCCGATGCTTCACTCCAGGTTTACTGTATCCCTTGGACTTTCTTATTGACCATGAAACACAGAAATTGCATCGGGATTAAATACAAAAGGCACAATGCCGACTTAAGTAATAGAAGTATGACTCTTCTTACTGTCTATGTTTTGATCCATTCCTGTGACATAAGTTATAGATTCCGATGCTTCACTCCAGGTTTACTGTATCCCTTGGACGTTCTTATTGACGATGAAATACATAAATTGCATCGGAATTAAATACAAAAGGCACAATACCGACTTAAGTACAAGAAGACTGACTCTTCTTACTGACTATATTTTGAACCATACCTGAGACACTAGTCATAGATTCCGATGCTTAACTTCAGGATTACTGAATCCCTTGGACCTTCTTATTGACGATGAAACACAGAAATTGCATCGGAATTAAATACAAGAAGCACAATGCCGACTTAAGTACAAGAATACTGACTCATCTTACAGTCTACGCTTTGAACCGTCCCTGTGACACTAGTTATAGATTCCGATGCTTCACTCCGGGTTTAATGTATCCTTTGGACCTTCTTATTGACGATGAAACAGAGAGTATGCATCCGAATGAAATACAAATTGCACAATGCCGACTTAAGTACAAGAAGACTGTTACTTTATACTGACTATGTTTTGAACCACTCCTGTGACACTAGTTATAGACTCCGATGCTTCACTCGAGGTTTACTGTATCCCTTGGAATTTCGTATTGACGATGAAACACAGAAATTGCATCGGAATTAAATACAAAAGGCACAATGCCGACTTAAGTAAAAGAAGTATGACTCTTCTTACTGTCTAGGTTTGGAACCATTCCTGTGACACTAGTTATAGATTCCGATGCTTCACTGCAGGTTTACTGTATCCCTTGGACCTTCTTATTGACGATGAAACACAGAAATTGCATCAGAATTAAATAGAAAATGCACAATGATGACTGAAGTACAGGAAGACTGACTCTTCTTACTGACTATGCTTCGAACTAATCCTGTGACACTAGTTATAGATTCCGATGCTTCACTTCAGGTTTACTGTATCCCTTGGACCTTCTTTTTGACGATGAAACACAGAAATTGCATCGGATGTAAATACAAAAGGCACAATGCCGACTTAAGTACAAGAAGTCTGACTCTTCCCACTGTCTATGTTTTGAACCATTCCTGTGACACTAGTATTAGATTCCGATGCTTCACTTTAGGTTTACTGTATCCCTTGGACCTTCTTATTGACGATGAAATACATAAATTGCATCGGAATTAAATACAAAAGGCACAATTCCGACTTAAGTACAAGAAGACTGACTCTTCTTACTGACTATATTTTGAAAATACCTGAGACACTAGTCATAGATTCCGATGCTTAACTTCTGGATTACTGAATCACTTGGACCTTCTTATTGACGATGAAACACAGAAATTGCATCGGAATTAAATACAAAAGGCACAATGACGACTTAAGTACAAGAAGACTGACTCTTCTTACTGACTATGATTTGAATCATTCCTGTGACACTAATTATTGATTCCGATGCTTCACTTTACGTTTACTGTATCCCTCTGACCTTCTTATTGACGATGAAACACAGAAATAGCATCGGAAATAAATACAAAAGGCACAATGCCGCATTAAGTACAAGAAGACTGACTCTTCTTACTATCTATGTTTGAACCTTTCCTGTGACACTAGTTCTAGACTCCGATGCTTCACTCCAGGTTTACTGTATCCTTTGGACCTTCTTATTGACGATGAAACACAGAAATTGCTTCGGAATTAAATACAAAAGGCACAATGCCGCCTTAAGTACAAGAAGACTGACTCTTCTTACTGCCTATGTTTTGAACCATTCCTGTGACTCTAGTTATAGATTCCGATGCTTCACTTCAGGTTTACTGTATCCCTCTGACCTTCTTATTGACGTTGAATCACAGAAATTCCATCGGAATTCAATACAAAGGGCACAATGCCGACTTAAGTACAAGAAGACTGACTCTTCTTACTGTCTATGTTTTGAACCATTCCTGTGACACTAGTTATAGATTCCGATGTTTCAATTCAGGTCTACTGTATCCCTTGGACCCTCGTATTGACGATGAAACACAGATTTTGCATCGGAATTAAATACAAAAGGCACAATACCGACTTAACTACAAGAAGACTGACTCTTCTTACTGACTATGTTTTGAACCATTCCTGTGACACTAGTTATAGAATCCGATGCTTCACATCAAGTTTACTGTATCCCTCTGACCTTCTTATTGACGATGAAACACAGAAATTGCATCAGAATTAAAGAGAAAATGCACAATGATGACTGAAGTACAAGAAGACTGACTCTTCTTACTGACTATGCTTTGAACTAATCCTGTGACACTAGTTATAGATTCCGATGCTTCACTTCAGGTTTACTGTATCACTTGGACCTTCTTATTGACGATGAAACACAGAAATTGCGTCGGATGTAAATACAAAAGGCACAATGCCGACTTAAGTACAAGAAGACTGACTCTTCCCACTGTCTATGTTTTGAACCATTCCTGTGACACTAGTATTAGATTCCGATGCTTCACTTCAGGTTTACTGTATCCCTTGGACGTTCTTATTGACGATGAAATACATAAATTGCAACGGAATTAAATACAAAAGGCACAATACCGACTTAAGTACAAGAAGACTGACTCTTCTTACTGACTATATTTTGAACCATACCTGAGACACTAGTCATAGATTCCGATGCTTAACTTCAGGATTACTGAATCCCTTGGACCTTCTTATTGACGATGAAACACAGAAATTGCATCGGAATTAAATACAAAAGGCACAATGACGACTTAAGTACAAGAAGACTGACTCTTCTTACTGACTATGATTTGAATCATTCCCGTGACACTAGTTATTGATTCCGATGCTTCACTTTACGTTTACTGTATCCCTCTGACCTTCTTATTGACGATGAAACACAGAAATTGCATCGGAATTAAATACAAAAGGCACAATGCCGAATTAAGTACAAAAAGACTGACTCTTCTTACTATCTATGTTTGAACCATTCCTGTGACACTAGTTCTAGACTCCGATGCTTCACTCCAGGTTTACTGTATCCTTTGGACCTTCTTATTGACGATGAAACACAGAAATTGCATCGGAATTAAATACAAAAGGCACAATGCCGACTTAAGTACAAGAAGACTGACTCTTCTTACTGCCTATGTTCTGAACCATTCCTGTTACTCTAGTTATAGATTCCGATGCTTCACTTCAGGTTTACTGTATCCCTCTGACCTTCTTATTGACGTTGAAACACAGAAATTGCATCGGAATTAAATACAAATGCACAATGCCGACTTTAGTACATGTAGACTGACTTTTCATACTGTCTATGTTTTGAACCATTCCAATGACCCTAGTAATAGATTCCGATGGTTCATTTCAGGTTTACTGTATCCCTTGGATCTTCTTATTGACAATGAAACACAGAAATTGCATCGGAATTAAATACAAAAGGCACAATGCCGACTTGACTACAAGAAGACTGACTCTTCTTACTGACTATGCTTTGAACCATTCATGTGACACTAGTTATAGAGTCCGATGCTTAACTTCAGGATTACTGTAACCCTCTGACCTTCTTAGTGAGGATGAAACACAGAAATTGCATCGGAATTAAAAACAAGAAGCACAATGCCGACTTAAGTACAAGAATACTGACTCAATTTACAGTCTACGCTTTGAACCGTCCCTGTGACACTAGTTATAGATTCCGATGCTTCACTCCAGGTTTAATGTATCCTTTGGACCTTCTTATAGACGATGAAACAGAGAGTATGCATCCGAATGATATACAAATTGCACAATGCCGACTTAAGTACAAGAAGACTGACACTTCTTACTGGTTATGTTTTGAACCATTCCTGTGACACTAGTTATAGATTCCGATGTTTCACTTAAGGTTTACTGTATCCCTCTGACCTTCTTATTGACGATGAAACACAGAAATTGCATCGGAATTAAATACAAAAGGCACAATGCCGAATTAAGTATAAGAATACTGACTCTTCTTACTGCCCAAGTTATGAACCATTCCTGTGACACTAGTTATAGACTCCGATGCTTCATTCGAGGTTTACTGTATCCCTTGGACTTTCTTATTGACGATGAAACACAGATATTGCATCGGAATTACATACAAAAGGCACAATGCCGACTTAAGTAAAAGAAGTATGACTCTTCTTACTGTCTATGTTTGGAACCATTCCTGTGACACTAGTTATAGATTCCGATGCTTCACTCCAGCTTTACTGTATCCCTTGGACCTTCTTATTGACGATGAAACACAGAAATTGCATCAGAATTAAATAGAAAATGCACAATGATGACTAAAGTACAAGAAGACTGACTCTTCTTACTGACTATGCTTTGAACTAATCCTGTGACACTAGTTATAGATTCCGATGCTTCACTTCAGGTTTACTGTATCGCTTGGACCTTCTTATTGACGATGAAACACAGAAATTGCATCGGATGCAAATACAAAGGCACAATGCCGACTTAAGTACAAGAAGACTGACTCTTCCCACTGTCTATGTTTTGAACCATTCCTATGACACTAGTTATTGATTCCGAAGCTTCACTTCAGGTTTACTGTATCCCTTGGACCTTCTTATTGACGATGAAAAACATAACTTGCATCGGAATTAAATACAAAAGGCACAATACCGACTTAAGTACAAGAAGACTGAGTCTTCTTACTGACTATATTTTGAACCATACCTGAGACACTAGTCATAGATTCCGATGCTTAACTTCAGGATTACTGAATCATTTGGACGTTCTTATTGACGATGAAACACAGAAATTGCATCGGAATTAAATACAAAAGGCACAATGACAACTTAAGTACAGGAAGACTGACTCTTCTTACTGACTATGTTTTGAATCATTCCTGTGACACTAGTTATTGATTCCGATACTTCACTTTAATGTTTACTGTATCCCTCTGACCTTCTTATTGACGATGAAACACAGAAATTGCATCGGAATTAAATACAAAAGGCACAATGCCGAATTAAGTACTATAAGACTGACTCTTCTTACTATCTATGTTTGAACCTTTCCGTTGACACTAGTTCTAGACTCCGATGCTTTACTACAGGTTTACTGTATCCCTTGGACCTTCTTATTGACGATGAAACACAGAAATTGCATCGGAATTAAATACAAAAGGCACAATGCCGACTTAAGTACAAGAAGACTGATTCTTCTTACTGCCTATGTTTTGAACCATTCCTGTGACTCTAGTAATAGATTCCGATGCTTCACTTCAGGTTTACTGTATCCCTCTGACCTTCTTATTGACGTTGAAACACAGAAATTGCATCGGAATTCAATACAAAGGGCACAATGCCGACTTAAGTAGAAGAAGACTGACTCTTCTTACTGTCTATGTTTTTGAACCATTCCTGTGACACTAGTTATAGATTCCGATGCTTCAATTCAGGCCTACTGTATCCCTTGGACCTTCTTATTGACGATGAAACACAGATTTTGCATCGGAATTAAATACAAAAGGCACAATGCCGACTTAAGTACATGAAGTATGACTCTTCTTACTGACTATGTTTTGAACCATTCCTGTGACACTAGTTATAGAATCCGATGCATCACATCAGGTTTACTGTATTCCTCTGACCTTCTTATTGACGATGAAACACAGAAATTGCATCGGAATTAAATACAAAAGGCACAATGCCGACTTTAGTACATGTAGATTGACTTTTCCTACTGTCTATGTTTTGAACCATTCCTGTGACACTAGTAATAGATTCCGAATGTTCATTTCAGGTTTACTGTATCAATTGGACCTTCTTATTGACAATGAAACACAGAAATTGCATCGGAATTAAATACAAAAGGCACAATGCCTACTTAAGTACAAGTAGACTGACTCTTCCAACTGTCTATGTTTTGAACCATTCCTGTGACACTAGTTATAGATTCCGATGTTTCACTTCAGGTATACTGTATCCCTCTGACCGTCTTATTGACGATATAACGCAGAAATTGCATCGGAGTTAAATAGAAAAGGCACAATGCCGACTTAAGTAGTAGAAGACTGACTCTTCCTACTGTCTATGCTTTGAACCATTCCTGTGACACTAGTTATAGATTTCGATGCTTCACTTCAGGTTTACTGTATCCCTTGGACCTTCTTATTGACGATGAAACACAGAAATTGCATCGAAATTAAATACAAAAGGCCCAATGCCACTTAACTACAAGAAGACTGACTCTTCTTACTGACTATGCTTTGAACCATTCATGTGACACTAGTTATAGAGTCCGATGCTTACCTTCAGGATTACTGTAACCCTCTGACCTTCTTAGTGACGATGAAACACAGAAATTGCATCGGAATTAAATACAAGAAGCACAATGCCGACTTAAGAACAAGAATACTGACTCATCTTACTGTCTACGCTTTGAACTGTCCCTGTGACACTAGTTATAGATTCCGATGCTTCACTTCAGGTTTACTGTATCCCTTGGACCGTCTTATTGACGATGAAACACAGAAATTGCATCGGAATTAAATAGAAAATGCACAATGATGACTGAAGTACAAGAAGACTGACTCTTCTTACTGACTATGCTTTGAACTAATCCTGTGACACTAGTTATAGATTCCGATGCTTCACTTCAGGTTTTCTGTATCCCTTGGACCTTCTTATTGACGATGAAACACAGAAATTGCATCGGAATTAAATACAAAAGTCACAGTGCCGACTTAAGTACATGTAGACTGACTTTTCCTACTGTCTATGTTTTGAAAAATTCCTATGACTCTAGTTATAGATTCCGATGCTTCACGTCAGGTTTACTGTATCCCTCTGACCGTCTCATTGACGATGAAACACAGAAATTGCATCGGAATTAAATAGAAATGGCACAATGCCGACTTAAGTACTAGGAGACTGACTCATCCTACTCTCTACGCTTTGAACCACTCTAGTGACACTAGTTATAAATTCTGATGCTTCACTTCAGGTTTACTGTATCCCTTGGGCCTTCGTATTGACGATGAAACACAGAAATTGCATCGGAATTAAATACAAAAGGCACAATACCGACTTATCTACAAAAAGACTGACTCTTGTTACTGACTATGCTTTGAACCACTCCTGTGACACTAGTTATAGACTCCGTTGCTTCACTTCAGGTTTACTGTATCCCTCTGACCTTCTTATTGACGATGAAACATTGAAATTGCATCGGAATTAAATACAAAAGGCAACATACCGACTTAAGTACAAGAAGACTGACTCTTCTTAATGACTATGTCTTGAACCATTCCTGTGACACTAGTTATAGATTCCGATGCTTCACTTCAGGTTTACTGTATCCCTTGGACCGTCTTATTGACGATGAAACACAGAAATTGCATCGGAATTAAATAGAAAAGGCACAATGCAGACTTAAGCACTAGAAGACTGACTCTTCCTACTGTCTATGTTTTGAACCACTCCTGTGACACTAGTTATAGATTCCGATGCTTCACTTCAGGTTTACTGTATGCCTTGGACCTTCTTATTGACGAAGATACACAGAAATTGCATCGGAATTAAAAACAAAACGCACAATGCCGACTTAACTACAAGAAGACTTACTCTTATTACTGACTATGCTTTGAGCCATTCCTGTGACACTAGTTATAGATTCCGATGCTTAACTTCAGGATTACTGTATCCCTCTGACCTTCTTAGTGAAGATGAAACACAGAAATTGCATCGGAATTAAATACAAAAAGTACAATGCCGACTTAAGTACAAGAGGACTGACTCTTCTTACTGACTATGTTTTGAACCATTCCTGTGGCACTAGTTATAGATTCCGATGCTTAACATCCGGTTTACTGTATCCCACTGACCTTCTTATTGACGATGAAACACAGAAATAGCATCGGAATTAAATACAAAAGGCACAATGCCGACTTAAGTACATGTAGACTGACACTTCCTACTGTGAATGTTTTGAACCATTCCTGTGACACAAGTTATAGATTCCGATGTTTCACCTAAGGTTTACTGTATCTCTCTGACCTTCTTATTGACGTTGAAACACAGAAATTGCATCGGAATTAACTACAAAAGGCACAATGCCGACTTAAGTAAAAGAAGTCTGACACCTCTTACTGTCAATGTTTTGAACCATTCCTGTGACACTAGTTATAGATTCCGATGCTTCACTCCAGGTTTACTGTATCCCTTGGACCTTCTTATTAACGATGAAACACAGAAATACGATCAGAATTAAATAGAAAATGCACAGTGCTGTCTTAAGTACAAGAAGACTGTCTCTTCTTACTGACTATGATTTGAACCAATCCTGTGACACTAATTATAGATTCCGATGCTTCACTCCATGTTTAATGTATCCCTTAAACCTTCTTATTGACAATGCAACACACAAATTGCATCGGAATTAAATACAAAATGCACAATGCCGACTTAAGTACATGAAGACTGACTCTTCTTACTGCCTATGTTTGAACCATTCCTGTGACTCTAGTTATAGATTCCGATGCTTCACTTCAGATTTACTGTATCCCTCTGACCTTCTTATTGACGATGAAACACAGAATTGCATCGGAATTAAATACAAAAGGCACAATGCCGAATTAAGTACAAGAAGACTGTCTCTTTACTGTCCTCCCTTTGAACCATTCCTGCGACTCTAGTTATAGATTCCGATGGTTCACTTCAGATTTACTGTATCCCTCTGACCTTCCTATTGACGATGAAACACAGAAATTGCATCGGAATTAAATAGAAAAGGCACAATGCCGACTTAAGTACTAGAAGACTGACTCTTACTACTGTCTATGTTTTGAACCACTCCAGTGACACTAGTTATAGATTCCGATGCTTCACTTCAGGTTTACTGTATCCCTTGGACCTTCTTATTGACGATGAAACACAGAAATTGCATCGGAATTAAATACAAAAAGCACAATGCCGACTTAAGTACAAGAATACTGACTCATCTTACTGTCAATGCTTTGAACCGTCCCTGTGACACTAGTTATAGATTCCGATGTTTCACTCCAGGTTTAATATATCCCTTGGACCATCTTATAGACGATGAAACACAGAAATTGCATCGGTATTAAATATAAAAGGCCCAATGCCGACTTAAGTACATGAAGACTGACTGTTCTTACTGACTTTGTTTGAACCATTCATGTGACACTAGTTATAGATTCCGATGCTTCACTTCAGGTTTACTGTATTCCTCTGACCTTCTTATTAACGATGAAACACAGAAATTGAATCGGAATTAACTACAAAAGGCATAATACCGACTTAAGTACAAGAAGACTGACTCTTCTTACTGACTATGTTTTGAACCATTCCTGTGACACTAGTCATAGATTCCGATGCTTAACTTCAGGATTACTGTATCCCTTGGACCGTCTTATTGACGACGAAACACAGAAATTGCATCGGAATTAAATACAAAAGGCACAATGCCGACATAAGTACAAGATGACTGACTCTTCTTACTGACTAAGATTTGAACCATTCCTGTGACACTAGTTATAGATTCCGATGCTTCACTTCAGGTGTACTGTATCCCTCTGGCCTTATAGACGATGAAACACAGAATTGCATCGGAATTAAATACAAAAGACACAATGCCGAATTAAGTACAAGAAGACTGACTCTTCTTTCTGTCTATAGTTTGAACCATTCCTGTGACACTAGTTATATACTCCGATGCTTCACGTCAGGTTTACTGCATCCCTTGGACCTTCTTATTGACTATGAAACACAGAAATTGCATCGGAATTAAATACAAAAAACACAATGCCGACTTAAGTACAAGAATACTGACTCATCTTACTGTCTATGCTTTGAATCGTCCCTGTGACACTAGTTATAGATTCCGATGTTTCACTCCAGGTTTAATGTATCCCTTGGACCTTCTTATTGACGATGAAACACAGAAATTGCATCGGAATTAAATACAAAAGCCATAATGCCGACTTAAGTACCAAAAGACTTACTCTTCTTACTGACTATGTTTTGAACCATTCCTGTGACAGTAGTTATAGTTTACGATGCTTCACTTCAGGTTTACTGTATCCCTCTGACCTTGTTATAGACGACGAAACACAGAAGTTGCATCGGAATTAAATACAAAAGGCACAATGCCGACTTAAGTACAAGAAGACTGACTCTTCATACTGTCTATGTTTTGAACCATTCCTGTGACACTAGTTATAGAGTCCGATGCTTCAATTCATTTCTACTGTATCCCTCTGACCTTCTTATTGACGATGAAACACAGAAATTGCATCCGAATTAAATACAAAAAGCACAATGCCGACTTAAGTACAAGAAGACTGACTCTTATTACTGACTATGTTTTCAACCATTCCTATGGCACTAGTTAGAGATTCCGATGCTTCACATCCGGTTTACTGTATCCCTCTGAACTTCTTATTGACGATGAAACACATAAATAGCATCGGAATTAAATACAAAAGGCACAATGCCGACTTAAGTACATTTAGACTGACACTTCCTACTGTGAATGTTTTGAACCACTCCTGTGACACTAGTTATAGATTCCGATGCTTCACTTCAGGTTTACTGTATCCCTTGGACCTTCTTATTGACGATGATACACAGAAATTGCATCGGAATTATATACAAAAGGCACAATGCCGACCTAACTACAAGAAGACTGACTCTTCTTCTTGACTATGCTTTGAACCATTCCTGTGACACTAGTTATAGATTCCGGTGCTTAACTTCAGGATTACTGTATCCCTCTGACCTTCTTAGTGACGATGAAACACAGAAATTGCATCGGAATTAAATACAAAAAGCACAATGCCGACTTAAGTACAAAAATACTGACTCATCTTACTGTCTATGCTTTGAATCGTCCCTGTGACACTAGTTATAGATTCCGATGCTTCACTCCAGGTTTAATGTATCCCTTGGACCTTCTTATTGACGATGAAACATAGAAATTGCATCGGAATTAAATACAAAAGGCATAATGCCGACTTATGTACCCAAAGACTTACTCTTCTTACTGACTATGTTTTGAACCATTCCTGTGACACTAGTTATTGACTCCGATGCTTCACTTCAGGTTTACTGTATCCCTCTGACCTTTATATTGACGACGAAACGCAGAAGTTGCATCGGAATTAAATACAAAAGGCACAATGCCGACTTAAGTACAAGAAGACTGACTCTTCTTACTATCTATGTATTGAACCATTCCCGTGACACTAGTTATAGATTCCGATGTTTCAATTCAGGTCAACTGTATCCCTTGGACCTTCTTATTGACGATGAAACACAGAAATTGCATCGGAATTAAATACAAAAAGCACAATGCCGACTTAAGTACAAGAAGACTGACTCTTCTTACTGACTATGTTTGAACCATTCCTGTGGCACTAGTTATAGATTCCGATGCTTCACATTCGGTTTACTGTATCCCTCTGACATTCTTATTGACGATGAAACACAGAAATAGCATCGGAATTAAATACAAAATGCACAATGACGACTTAAGTACATGTAGACTGACACTTCCTACTGTGAATGTTTTGAACCATTCCTGTGACACAAGTTATAGATTCCGATGCTTCACTTCAGGTTTACTGTATCCCTCTGACCTTCTTATTGACGTTGAAACACAGAAATTGCATCGGAATTAATTACAAAAGGCACAATGCCGACTTAAGTAAAAGAATTCTGACTCTTCTTACTGTCAATGTATTGAACCATTACTGTGACACTAGTTATAGATTCCGATGCTTCACTCCAAGTTTACTGTATCGCATGGACCTTCTTATTGACGATGAAACACAAAAATAGGATCAGAATTAAATAGAAAATGCACAGTGATGACTTAAGTACAAGAAGACTGTCTCTTCTTACTGACTATGCTTTGCACCAATCCTGTGACACTAATTATAGATTCCGATGCTTCACTCCAGGTTTATTGTATCCCTTGGACCTTCTTATTGACAATGATACACAGAAATTGCATCGGAATAAAATACAAAAGGCACAAAGCCGACTGAAGTACAAAAAGACTTACTCTACTTACTGACTATGTTTTGAACCATTCCTGTGACACTAGTTACGGATTCCGATGCTTCACTTCAGGTTTACTGTATCCCTCTGACCTTCTTATTGACGATGAAACACAGAAGTTGCATCGGAATTATATACAAAAGGCACAATGCCGACTTAAGTACATGTAGACTGACACTTCCTACTGTGAATGTTTTGAACCATTCCTGTGACACAAGTTATAGATTCCGATGCTTCACTTCAGGTTTACTGTATCCCTCTGACCTTCTTATTGGCGATGAAGCACAGAAATTGCATCGGATTTAATTACAAAAGGCACAATGTCGAATTAAGTAAAAGAAGTCTGACTCTTCTTACTGTCAATGTTTTGAACCATTCCTGTGACACTAGTTATAGGTTCCGATGCTTCACTCCAGGTTTACTGTATCCCTTGGACCTTCTTATTGACGATGAAACACAGAAAGAGCATCAGAATTAAATAGAAAAAGCACAGTGATGACTTAAGTACAAGAAAACTGTCTCTTCTTACTGACTATGCTTTGAACCAATCCTGTGACACTAATTATAGATTCCGATGCTTCACTCCAGGTTTAATGTATCCCTTAAACCTTCTTATTGACAATGCAACACAGAAATTGCATCGGAATTAAATACAAAATGCACAATGCCGACTTAAGTACATGAAGACTGATTCTTCTTACTGCCTATGTTTTGAACCATTCCTGTGACTCTAGTTATAGATTCCGATGCTTCACTTCAGGTTTACTGTATCCCTCTGACCTTCTTATTGACGATGAAACACAGAATTGCATCGGATTTAAATACAAAAGGCAGAATGCCTAATTAAGTACAAGAAGACTGACTCTTCTTTCTGTCTATGCTTTGAACCATTCCTGTGACACTAGTTATAGACTCCGATGCTTCACTCCAGGTTTACTGTATCCCTTGGACCTTCGTATTGACGATCAAACACAGAAATTGCATCGGAATTAAATACAAAAGGCATAATGCCGACTTAAGTACCAAAAGACTTACTCTTCTTACTGACTATGTTTTGAACCAATCCTGTGACACTAGTTATAGACTCCGATGCTTCACTTCAGGTTTACTGTATCCCTCTGACCTTCTTATTGACGACGAAACACAGAAGTTGCATCGGAATTAAATACAAAAGGCACAATGCCGACTTCAGTACAAGAAGACTGACTCTTCTTACTGTCTATGTTGTGAACCATTCCTGTGACACTAGTTATAGATTCCGATGCTTCAATTCAGGTCTACTGTATCCATTGGACCTTTTTATTGACGATGAAACACAGAAATTGCATCGGAATGAAATACAAAAAGCACAATGCCGACTTAAGTACAAGAGGACTGACTCTTCTTACTGACAATGTTTTGAACCATTCCTGTAGCACTAGTTATAGATTCCGATGCTTCACATCCGGTTTACTGTATCCCACTGACCTTCTTATTGACGATGAAACACAGAAATAGCATCGGAATTAAATACAAAAGGCACAATGCCGACTTAAGTACATGTAGACTGACACTTCCTACTGTGAATGTTTTGAACCATTCCTGTGACACAAGTTATAGATTCCGATGCTTCACTTCAGGTTTACTTTATCCCTCTGACCTTATTGACGTTGAAACACGGAAATTGCATCGGAATTAATTACAAAAGGCACAATGCCGACTTAAGTAAAAGAAGTCTGACTCCTCTTACTGTCAATGTTTTGAACCATTCCTGTGACACTAGTTATAGATTCCGACGCTTCACTCCAGGTTTACTGTATCCCTTGGACCTTCGTATTGACGATGAAACAGAGAAATAGGATCAGAATTAAATAGAAAATGCACAGTGATGACTTAAGTACAAGAAGACTGTCTCTTCTTACTGACTATGCTTTGAACCAATCCTGTGACACTAATTATAGATTCCGATGCTTCACTCCAGGTTTAATGTATCCCTTAAACCTTCTTATTGACAATGCAACACAGAAATTGCATCGGAATTAAATACAAAATGCACAATGCCGACTTAAGTACATGAAGACTGATTCTTCTTACTGCCTATGTTTTGAACCATTCCTGTGACTCTAGTTATAGATTCCGATGCTTCACTTCAGGTTTATTGTATCCCTCTGACCTTCTTATTGACGATGAAACACAGAATTGCATCGGAATTAAATACAAAAGGCAGAATGCCGAATTAAGTACAAGAAGACTGACTCTTCTTTCTGTCTATGCTTTGAACCATTCCTGTGACACTAGTTATAGACTCCGATGCTTCACTCCAGGTTTACTGTATCCCTTGGACCTTCGTATTGACGATGAAACACAGAAATTGCATCGGAATTAAATACAAAAGGCACAATGCCGACTTAAGTACATGAAGACTGACTCTTCTTACTGCCTATGTTTTGAACCATTCCTGTGACTCTAGTTATAGATTCCGATGGTTCACTTCAGATTTACTGTATCCCTCTGACCTTCTTATTGACGATGAAACACAGAAATTGCAACGGAATAAATACAATAGGCACAATGCCCACTTAAGTACAAGAAGACTGACTCTTCTTAGTGTCTATGTTTTGAACCATTCCTGTGACTCTAGTTATAGATTCCGATGCTTCACTTCAGGTTTACTGTATCCCTTGGACGGTCTTATTGACGATGAAACACAGAAATTGCATCGGAATTAAATAGAAAAGGCACAATGCAGACTTAAGTACTAGAAGACTGACTCTTCCTACTGTCTGTGTTTTGGACCACTCCTGTGACACTAGTTATAGATTCCGATGCTTCACTTCAGGATTACTGTATCCCTCTGACCTTCGTAGTGACGATGAAACACAGAAATTGCATCGGAATTAAATACAAAAATCACAATGCCGACTTAAGTACAAGAATACTGACTCATCTTACTGTCTATGATTTGAATCGTCCCTGTGACACTAGTTATAGATTCCGATGCTTCAGTCCAGGTTTAATGTATCCCTTGGACCTTCTTATTGACGATGAGACACAGAAATTGCATCGGAATTAAATACAAAAGGCATAATGCCGACTTAAGTACCAAAAGACTTACTCTTCTTACTGAATTTGTTTTGTACCATTCCTGTGACACTAGTTATAGACTCCGATGCTTCACTTCAGGTTTACTGTATCCCTCTGACCCTGTTATTGACGACGAAACACAGAAGTTGCATTGGAATTAAATACAAAAGGCACAATGCCGACTTAAGTACAAGAAGACTGACTCTTCTTACTGTCTATGTTTTGAACCATTCCTGTGACACTAGTTATGGATTCCGATGCTTCAATTCATTTCTACTGAATCCCGTGGACCTTCTTATTGACGATGAAACACAGAAATTGCATCGGAATTAAATACTAAAAGCACAATGCCGACTTAAGTACAAGAAGACTGACTCTTCTTACTGACTATGCTTAGAACCATTCCTGTGGCACTAGTTAGAGATTCTGATGCCTCACATCCGGTTTACTGTATCCCTCTGACATTCTTATTGACGATGAAACACAGAAATAGCATCGGAATTAAATACAAAAGGCACAATGCCGACTTAAGTACATGTAGACTGACACTTCCTACTGTGAATGTTTTGAACCATTCCTGTGACACAAGTTATAGATTCCGATGCTTCACTTCAGGTTTACCGTATCCCTCTGACCTTCTTATTGACGTTGAAACACAGAAATTGCATCGGAATTAATTACAAATGGCACAATGCCGATTAAAGTAAAAGAAGTCTGACTCTTCTTACTGTCAATGTTTTGAACCATACCTGTGACACTAGTTATAGATTCCGATGCTTCACTCCAGGTTTACTGTATCCCTTGGACCTTCTTATTGACGATGAAACACAGAAATAGGATCAGAATTAAATAGAAAATGCACAGTGATGACTTAAGTACAACAAGACTGTCTCTTCTTAGTTACTATGTTTTGAACCAATCCTGTGACACTAATTATAAATTCCGATGCTTCACTCCAGGTTTAATGTATCCCTTAGACCTTCTTATTGACAATGAAACACAGAAATTGCATCGGAATTAAATACAAAAGGCACAATGCCGACTTAAGTACAAAAAGACTTACTCTTCTTACTGACTATGTTTTGAACCATTCCTGTGACACTAGTTACAGATTCCGATGCTTCACTTCAGGTTTACTGTATCCCTTGGACCTTCTTATTGACGATGAAACACAGAAGTAGCATCGGAATTAAATACAAAATGCACAATGCCGACTTAAGTAAAAGAAGACTGACTCTTCTTACTGTCTATGTTTTGAACCATTCCTGTGACACTAGTTATAGATTCCGATGCTTCAATTCAGGTCTACTGTTTCACTTGGACCTTCTTATTGACGATGAAACACAGACATTGCATCGGAATTAAATACAAAAGGCACAATGCCGACATAAGTACAAGAAGACTGACTCTTCTTACTGACTATGTTTTGAACCATTCCTGTGGCACTAGTTATAGATTCCGATGCTTCACATCAGGTTTACTGTATCCCTCTTACCTTCTTATTGACGATGAAACACAGAAATTGCATCGGAATTAAATACAAAAGGCACAATGCCGACTTAAGTACAGGAAGACTGACTCTTCCTACTGACTATGATTTGAACCATTCCTGTGACACTAGTTATAGATTCCGATGCCTCGCTGCAGGTTAACTGTATTCCTCTGACCTTCTTATTGACGACGAAACTCAGAAATTGCATCGGAATTAAATACAAAAGGCACAATGCCGAATTAAGTACAAGAAGACTGACTCTTCTTTCTGTCTATGCTTTGAACCATTCCTGTGACACTAGTTATAGACTCCGATGCTTCACTCCAGGTTTACTATATCCCTTGGACCTTCGTATTGACGATGAAACACAGAAATTGCATCGGAATTAAATACAAAAGGCACAATGCTGACTTAAGTACATGAAGACTGACTCTTCTTACTGCCTATGTTTTGAACCATTCCTGTGACTCTAGTTATAGATTCCGATGGTTCACTTCAGATTTACTGTATCCCACTGACCTTCTTATTGACTATGAAACACTGAAATTGCATCGGAATTAAATAGAAAAGGCACAATGCCGACTTAAGTACTAGAAGACTGACTCTTACTACTGTCTATGTTTTGAACCACTCCAGTGACACTAGTTATAGATTCCGATGCTTCACTTCAGGTTCACTGTATCCCTTGGACCTTCTTATTGACGATGAAACACAGAAATTGCATCGGAATTAAATACAAAAGGCACAATGCCGACTTAACTACAAGAAGACTGACTCTTCTTACTGACTATGCTTTGAACCATTCCTGTGACACTAGTTATAGATTCCGATGCTTAACTTCAGGATTACTGTATCCCTCTGACCTGCTTAGTGACGATGATACACAGAAATTGCATCGGAATTAAATACAAAAAGCACAATGCCGACTTAAGTACAAGAATACTGACTCATCTTACTGTCAATGCTTTGAACCGTCCCTGTGACACTAGTTATAGATTCCGATGTTTTACTCCAGGTTTAATGTATCCCTTGGACCATCTTATAGACGATGAAACACAGAAATTGCATCGGTATTAAATATAAAAGGCCCAATGCCGACTTAAGTACAAGAAGACTGACTGTTCGTACTGACTATATTTTGAACCATTCCTGTGACACTAGTTATAGATTCCGATGCTTCACTTCAGGTTTACTGTATTCCTCTGACCTTCTTATTGACGATGAAACACAGAAATTGCATCGGAATTAACTACAAAAGGCATAATACCGACTTCAGTACAAGAAGACTGACTCTTCTTACTGATTATGTTTTGAACCATTCCTGTGACACTAGTCATAGATTCCGATGCTTAACTTCAGGATTACTGTATCCCCTGGACCGTCTTATTGACGACGAAACACAGAAATTGCATCGGAATTAAATACAAAAGGCACAATGCCGACATAAGTACAAGATGACTGACTCTTCTTACTGACTAAGTTTTGAACCATTCCTGTGACACTAGTTATAGATTCCGATGCTTCACTTCAGGTTTACTGTATCCCTCTGGCCTTATAGACGATGAAACACAGAATTGCATCGGAATTAAATACAAAAGACACAATGCCGAATTAAGTACAAGAAGACTGACTCTTCTTTCTGTCTATAGTTTGAACCATTCCTGTGACACTAGTTATATACTCCGATGCTTCACTCCAGGTTTACTGCATCCCTTGGACCTTCTTATTGACGATGAAACACAGAAATTGCAACGGAATAAATACAAAAGGCACAATGCCCACTTAAGTACAAGAAGACTGACTCTTCTTAGTGTCTATGTTTTGAACCATTCCTGTGACTCTAGTTATAGATTCCGATGCTTCACTTCAGGTTTACTGTATCCCTTGGACCTTCTTATTGACGATGAAACACAGAAATTGCATCGGAATTAAATACAAAAGGCACAATGCCGACTTAACTACAAGAAGACTGACTCTTCTTACTGACTATGCTTTGAACCATTCCTGTGACACTAGTTATAGATTCCGATGCTTCACTTCAGGATTACTGTATCCCTCTGACCTTCGTAGTGACGATGAAACACAGAAATTGCATCGGAATTAAATACAAAAAGCACAATGCCGACTTAAGTACAAGAATACTGGCTCATCTTAGTGTCTATGCTTTGAATCGTCCCTGTGACACTAGTTATAGATTCCGATGCTTCACTCCAGGTTTAATGTATCCCTTGGACCTTCTTATTGACGATGAAACACAGAAATTGCATCGGAATTCAATACAAAAGGCATAATGCCGACTTAAGTACCAGAAGACTTACTCTTCTTACTGACTATGTTTTGTACCATTCCTGTGACACTAGTTATAGACTCTGATGCTTCACTTCAGGTTTACTGTATCCCTCTGACCTTGTTATTGACGACGAAACACAGAAGTTGCATCGGAATTAAATACAAAAGGCACAATGCCGACATAAGTACAAGAAGACTGACTCTTCTTACTGTCTACGTTTTGAACCATTCCTGTGACACTAGTCATAGATTCCGATGCTTCAATTCATTTCTACTGTATCCCGTGGACCTTCGTATTGACGATGAAACACAGAAATTGCATCGGAATTAAATACTAAAAACACAATGCCGACTTAAGTACAAGAAGACTGACTCTTCTTACTGACTATGTTTTGAACCATTCCTGTGGCACTATTTAGAGATTCCGATGCTTCACATCCGGTTAACTGTATCCCTCTGACATTCTTATTGACGATGAAACACAGAAATTGCATCGGAATTAAATACAAAAGGCACAATGCCGACTTAAGTACATGTAGACTGACACTTCCTACTGTGAATGTTTTGAACCATTCCTGTGACACAAGTTATAGATTCCGATGCTTCACTTCAGGTTTACCGTATCCCTCTGACCTTCTTATTGACGTTGAAACACAGAAATTGCATCGGAATTAATTACAAAAGGCACAATGCCGACTAAAGTAAAAGAAGTCTGACTCTTCTTACTGTCAATGTTTTGAACCATTCCTGTGACACTAGTTATAGATTCCGATGCTTCACTCCAGGTTAACTGTATCCCTTGGACCTTCTTATTGACGATGAAACACAGAAATAGGATCAGAATTAAATAGAAAATGCACAGTGATGACTTAAGTACAACAAGACTGTCTCTTGTTACTTACTATGTTTTGAACCAATCCTGTGACACTAATTATAGATTCCGATGCTTCACTCCAGGTTTAATGTATCCCTTTGACCTTCTTATTGACAATGAAACACAGAAATTGCATCGGAATTAAATACAAAAGGCACAATGCCGACTTAAGTACAAAAAGACTTACTCTTCTTACTGACTATGATTTGAACCATTCCTGTGACACTAGTTACAGATTCCGATGCTTCACTTCAGGTTTACAGTATCCCTCTGACATTTTTATTGACGATGAAACACAGAAGTTGCATCGGAATTAAATACAAAAGGCACAATGCCGACTTAAGTAAAAGAAGACTGACTCTTCTTACTGTCAATGTTTTGAACCATTCCTGTGACACTAGTTATAGATTGCGATGCTTCACTCCAGGTTTACTGTATCCCGTGGACCTTCTTATTGACGATGAAACACAGAAAGAGCATCAGAATTAAATAGAAAAAGCACAGTGATGACGTAAGTACAAGAAGACTGTCTCTTCTTACTGACTATGTTTTGAACCAATCCTGTGACACTAATTATAGATTGCGATGCTTCACTTCAGGTTTACTGTATCCCTTGGACCTTCTTATTGACGATGAAACGCAGAAATTGCTTCGGAATGAAATACAAAAGGCACAATGCCGAGTTAAGTACAAGAATACTGACTCATCTTACATTCTATGCTTTGAACCGTCCCTGTGACACTAGTTATGGATTCCGTCGCTCTACTCCAGGTTTACTGTATCCCATGGACCTTCTTATTGACGATGAAACACTGAAATTGCATCGGAATTAAATACAAAAGGCACAATGCCGACTTAAGTACAAGAAGACTGACTCTTCCCACTGACTAAGATTTGAACCATTCCTGTGACACTAGTTATAGATTCCGATGCCTCGCTGCAGGTTAACTGTATCCCTCTGACCTTCTTATTGACGACGAAACACAGAAATTGCATCGGAATTAAATACAAAAGGCACAATGCCGAATTAAGTACAAGAAGACTGACTCTTCTTACTGTCTATGTTTTGAACCATTCCTGTGACACTAGTTATAGACTCCGATGCTTCACTCCAGGATTACTGTATCCCTCTGATCTTCTTATTGACGATGAAACACAGAAATTCCATCGGAATTAAATACAAAAGGCACAATACCGACATCAGTGCAAGAATACTGACTCTTCTTTCTGACTATGTTTTGAACCATTCCTGTTACAGTAGTCATAGATTCCGATGCTTAATTTCAGGATTACTGTATCCCTTGGACCTTCTTATTAACGATGAAACACAGAAATCGCATCGGAATTAAATACAAAGGGCACAATGCCGACTTAAGTACAAGAAAACTCGCTCTTGATTCTTACTATGATTTGACCCATTCTTGTGACACTAGCTATAGATTGCGATGCTTCACTTCAGGTTTACTGTATCCCTTAAACCTTCTTATTAACGATGAAACGCAGAAATTGCATCGGAATTAAATACAAAAGGCACAATGCCGACTTAAGTACAAGAAGACTGACTCTTCTTACTGTCTATGTTTTGAACCATTCCTGTGACTCTAGTTATAGATTCCGATGCTTTACTTCAGGTTTACTGTATCCCTCTGACCTTCTTATTGACGATGAAACACAGAAGTTGCATCGCAATTAAATACAAAAGGCACAATGCCGACTTAAGTACAAGAAGACTGTTTCTTCTTACTGTCTATGTTTTGAACCATTCCTGTGACACTAGTTATAGATTCCGATGCTTCACTCCAGGTTTACTGTATCCCTTGGACCTTCTTATTGACGATGAAACAAAGAAACTGCATCTGAATTTAATAGAAAATGCACAATACCGATATAAGTACAAGAAGACTGACTCATCTTACTGACTATGTTTGAACCATTCCTGTGACACTAGTTATAAATTCGGATGCTTCACATCAGGTTTACTGTATCCCTATGACCTTCTTATTGACGGTGAAACACAGAAATTGCATCGGAATTAAATACAAAAGGCACAAAGCCGACTTAAGTACATGTAGACTGACTCTTCCTACTGTGAATGTTTTGAACCATTCCTGTGACATAAGTTATAGGTTCCGTTGCTTCACTTCAGGTTTACTGTATACCTCTGACCTTCTTATTGACGATGAAACACAGAAATTGCATCGAAATCAATTACAAATGGTACAATGCCGACATAAGTATAAGAAGTCTGACTCTTCTTACTGTCAATGATTTGAACCATTCCTGTGACACTAGTTATAGATTCCGATGCTTCACTCCAGGTTTACTGTATCCCTTGGACCTTCTTCTTGACGATGAAACACAGAAATTGCATCAGAAATTAATAGAAAATGCACAATACCGACATAAGTACAAGAAGACTGACTCTTCTTACTGACCATGATATGAACCATTCCTGTGACACTAGTTATAGATTCCGATGCTTCGCTTCAGGTTTACTGTATCCCTCTGACCTTCTTATTGACGATGAAACACAGAAATTGCATCGGAATTAAATACAAAAGGGACAATACCGACATAAGTACAAGAATACTGACTCTTCTTACTGACTATGTTTTGTACAATTCCTGTGATACTAGTCATAGATTCCGTTGCTTAACTTCAGGATTACTGTATCCCTTGGACCTTCTTATTGACGATGAAACACAGAAGTTGCATCGGAATTAAATAGAAAAGGCACAATGCCGATTTAAGTACAAGAAGACTGACTCTTCTTACTGTCTATAATTGAACCATTCCTGTGACAATAGCTATAGATTCCGATGCTTCAATTCAGGTCTACTGTATCCCTTGGACCTTCTTATTGATGATGAAACACAGAAATTGCATCTCAATTAAATACAAAAGGCACAATGCCGACTTAAGTACAAGAAGACTGACACTTCATTCTTACTATGATTTGAACCATTCTTGTGACACTAGCTATAGATTGCGATGCTTCACTTCAGGTTTACTGTATCTCTTAAACCTTCTTATTAACGATGAAACGCAGAAATTGCATCGGAATTAAATGCAAGAGGCACAATGCCGACTTAAGTACAAGAAGACTGACTCTTCTTACTGTCTATGATTTGAACCATTCCTGTGTCTCTAGTTATAGATTCCGATGCTTCACTTCAGGTTTACTGTATCCCTCTGACCTTCTTATTGACGGTGAAACACAGAAGTTGCATCGGAATTAAATACAAAAGGCACAATGCCGACTTAAGTACAAGAAGACTGTTTCTTCTTACTTTGAATGTTTTGAACTATTCCTGTGACACTAGTTATAGATTCCGATGCTTCAATTCAGGTCTACTGTATCCCTTGGACCTTCTTATTGACGATGAAACACAGAAATTGCATCGGAATTAACTACAAAAATCACAATGCCGACTTAAGTACAAGAAGACTGACTCTTCATACTGACTATGTTTGAACCATTCCTGTGACACTAGTTATAGATTCGGATGCTTCACATCAGGTTTACTGTATCCCTCTGACCTTCTTAATGACGGTGAAACACAGAAATCGCATCGGAAATAAATACAAAAGGCACAAAGCCTACTTAAATACATGTAGACTGAGTCTTCCTACTGTGAATGTTATGAACCATTCCTGTGACATAAGTTATAGGTTCCGATGCTTCACTTCAGGTTTACTGTATACCTCTGACCTTCTTATTGACGATGAAACACAGAAATTGCATCGAAATCAATTGCAAAAAGTACAATGCCGACTTCAGTAAAAGAAATATGACTCTTCTTAATGTCAATGCTTTGAACCATTCCTGTGACACTAGTTATAGATTCCGATGCTTCACTCCAGATTTACTGTATCCCTTGGACCTTCTTATTGACGATGAAACACAGAAATTGCATCTGAATTTAATGGAAAATGCACAATACCGATATAAGTACAAGAAGACTGACTATTCTTACTGACTATGATATGAACCATTCCTGTGACACTAGTTATAGATTCCGATGCGTCTCTTCAGGTTTACTGTATCCCTCTGACCTTCTTATTGACGATAAAACACAGAAATTGCATCGGAATTAAACACAAAAGGCACAATGCCGACTTAAGTACAAAAAGACTGACTCTTCATACTGACTATGATTAGAACCATTCCTGTGACACTAGTTATAGATTCCGATGCTTCACTTCAGGTTTACTGTATCCCTCTGACCTTCTTATTGACGATGAAACACAGAAATTGCATCGGAATTAAATAAAAAAGGCACAATGCCGACTTAAGTACAAGAAGACTGACTCTTTTTACTGACTATGTTTTGAACCATTCCTGTGACACTAGTTATAGGTTCGGATGATTACTCAGGTTTACTGTATACCTCTGACCTTCTTATTGACGATGAAGCTCAGAAATTGCATCGAAATCAATTACAAAAAGTACAATGCCGACTTAAGTAAAAGAAATCTGACTCTTCTTAATGTCAATGTTTTGAACCATTCCTGTGACACTAGTTATAGATTCCGATGCTTCACTTCAGGTTTACTGTATCCCTTGGACCTTCTTATTGACGTTGAAACTCAGAAAATGCATCTTAATTAAATACAAAAGGCCCAATGCCGACTTACATACATGAAGACCGACTCTTCTTACTGTCTATGTTTTGAACCATTCCTGTGACACTAGTTACAGAGTCCGATGCTTCACTCCAGGTTTACTGTATCCCTCGGACCTTCTTATTGACGATGAAACACAGAAATTGCATCGGAATTAAATAGAAAAGGCACAATGCCGACTTAAGTACAAGAAGACTGACTCTTCTTACTGTCTATGTTTTGAATCTCTCCTGTGAGACCAGTAATAGCTGTCGATACTTCACCTCAGGTTTACTGTACCCCTTGGAGTTTTGTATTCACGATGAAACACAGAGATTGCATCGGAATCAAACACAAAAGGCACACTGCCGACTTAAGTACAATATGGCTGACTTTTGTTATTGTCAATGTTTTGAACCTTACCTGTGAGACGACTTTTAGATTCGGATGCTTCACTTCAGGTTTACTGTTTCCCATGGACCTTCTTATTGACGATGAAACACAGAGATTGCATCGGTATTAAATACAAAAGGCACAATGCCGACTTAAGTACAAGAAGAATGACTCTTCATACTGTCTATGTTTTGAACCACTCCTGTGACACTAGTTATAGATTCCGATGCTTCACTGCAGGTTTACTGTATCCCTTGGACCTTCTTATTGACGATGAAACACAGAGATTGCATCGGAATTAAATACAAAAGGCACAATGCCGACTTAAGGACTAGAAGACTGACTCTTCTTACTGACTATGATTTGAAGCATTCCTGTGACACTAGCTATAGATTCCGATGCTTCACTTCGGGTTTACTGTATCCCTCTGACCTTCTTATTGACGATGAAACACAGAGATTGCATCGGAATTAAATACAAAAGGCACAATGCCGACTTAAGGACTAGAAGACTGACTCTTCTTACTGACTATGATTTGAAGCATTCCTGTGACACTAGTTATAGATTCCGATTCTTCACTTCAGGTTTACTGTATCCCTTGGACCTTCTTATTGACGTTGAAACACAGAAATTGCATCGGAATTAAATACAAAAGGCACAGTGCCGACTTAAGTACAAGAAGACTGACTCTTCCTACTGACTATGATATGAACCACTCCTGTGACACTAGTTATAGATTCCGATGCCTCGCTGCAGGTTAACTGTATCCCTCTGACCTTCTTATTGACGACGAAACACAGAAATTGCATCGGAATTAAATACAAAAAGGCACAATGCCGAATTAAGTACAAGAAGACTGACTCTTCTTTCTGTCTATGCTTTGAACCATTCCTGTGACACTAGTTATAGACTCCGATGCTTCACTCCAGGTTTACTGTATCCCTTGGACCTTCGTATTGACGATGAAACACAGAAATTGCATCGGAATTAAATACAAAAGATACAATGCCGAATTAAGTACAAGAAGACTGACTCTTCTTTCTGTCTATAGTTTGAACCATTCCTGTGACACTAGTTATATACTCCGATGCTTCACTCCAGGTTTACTGCATCCCTTGGACCTTCTTATTGACGATGAAACACAGAAATTGCATCGGAGTTAAATACAAAAGGCACAATGCCGACATAAGTACAAGATGACTGACTCTTCTTACTGACTAAGTTTTGAACCATTCCTGTGACACTAGTTATAGATTCCGATGCTTCACTTCAGGTTTACTGTATCCCTCTGGCCTTATAGACGATGAAACACAGAATTGCATCGGAATTAAATACAAAACACACAATGCCGAATTAAGTACAAGAAGACTGACTCTTCTTTCTGTCTATAGTTTGAACCATTCCTGTGACACTAGTTATATACTCCGATGCTTCACTCCAGGTTTACTGCATCCCTTGGACCTTCTTATTGACGATGAAACACAGAAATTGCAACGGAATAAATACAAAAGGCACAATGCCCACTTAAGTACAAGAAGACTGACTCTTCCTACTGTCTGTGTTTTGGACCACTCCTGTGACACTAGTTATAGATTCCGATGCTTCACTTCAGGATTACTGTATCCCTCTGACCTTGTTATTGACGACGAAACACAGAAATTGCATCGGAATTAAATACTAAAAGCACAATGCCGACTTAACTCAAGAAGACTGACTCTTCTTACTGACTATGTTTTGAACCATTCCTGTGGCACTATTTAGAGATTCCGATGCTTCACATCCGGTTTACTGTATCCCTCTGACATTCTTATTGACGATGAAACACAGAAATAGCATCGGAATTAAATACAAAAGGCACAATGCCGACTTAAGTACATGTAGACTGACACTTCCTACTGTGAATGTTTTGAACCATTCCTGTGACACAAGTTATAGATTCCGATGCTTCACTTCAGGTTTACCGTATCCCTCTGACCTTCTTATTGACGTTGAAACACAGAAATTGCATCGGAATTAATTACAAAAGGCACAATGCCGACTAAAGTAAAAGTAGTCTGACTCCTCTTACAGTCAATGTTTTGAACCATTCCTGTGACACTAGTTATAGATTCCGATGCTTCACTCCTGGTTTACTGTGTCCCTTGGACCTTCTTATTGACGATGAAACACAGAAATAGGATCAGAATTAAATAGAAAATGCACAGTGATCACTTAAGTACAACAAGACTGTCTCTTCTTACTTACTATGCCTTGGACCAATCCTGTGACACTAATTATAGATTCCGATGCTACACTCCAGGTTTACTGTATCCCTTAGACTGTCTTCTTGACGATGAAACACAGATATTGCATCGGAATTAAATAGAAAAGGCACAATGCAGACTTAAGTACTACAAGACTGACTCATCCTACTGTCTGTGTTTTGGACCACTCCTGTGACACTAGTTATAGATTCCGATGCTTCACTCCAGGTTTACTTTATCCCTTGGACCTTCTTATTGACGATGAAACACAGAAAGAGCATCAGAATTAAATAGAAAAAGCACAGTGATGACTTAAGTACAAGAAGACTGTCTCTTCTTACTGACTATGTTTGAACCAATCCTGTGACACCAATTATAGATTGCGATGCTTCACTTCAGGTTTACCGTATCCCTTGGACCTTCTTATTGACGATGAAAAGCAGAAATTGCATCGGAATTACATACAAAAGGCACAATGCCGCGATAAGTACAAGAATACTGACTCATCTTACTTTCTATGCTTTGAACCGTCCCTGTGACTCTAGTTATGGATTCCGATGCTTCACTCCAGGTTTACTGTATCCCATGGACCTTCTTATTGACGATGAAACACAGAAATTGCATCGGAATTAAATACAAAAGGCACAATGCCGACTTAAGTACAAGAAGACTGACTCTTCCTACTGACTATGATTTGAACCATTCCTGTGACACTAGTTATAGATTCCGATGCCTCGCTGCAGGTTAACTGTATCCCTCTGACCTTCTTATTGACGACGAAACACAGAAATTGCATCGGAATTAAATACAAAAGGCACAATGCCGAATTAAGTACAAGAAGACTGACTCTTCTTTCTGTCTATGCTTTGAACCATTCCTGTGACACTAGTTATAGACTCCGATGCTTCACTCCAGGTTTACTGTATCCCTTGGACCTTCGTATTGACGATGAAACACAGAAATTGCATCGGAATTAAATAAAAAAGGCACAATGCCGACATAAGTTTATGAAGACTGACTCTTCTTACTGCCTATGTTTTGAACCATTCCTGTGACTCTAGTTATAGATTCCGATGGTTCACTTCAGATTTACTGTATACCTCTGACCTTCTTATTGACGACGAAACACAGAAATTGCATCGGAATTAAATAGAAAAGGCACAATTCCGACTTAAGTACTAGAAGACTGACTCTTACTACTGTCTATGTTTTGAACCACTCCAGTGACACTAGTAATAGATTCCGATGCTTCACTTCAGGTTTACTGTATCCCTTGGACCTTCTTATTGACGATGAAACACAGAAATTGCATCGGAATTAAATACAAAAGGCACAATGTCGACTTAACTACAAGAAGACTGACACTTCTTACTGACTATGCTTTGAACCATTCCTGTGACACTAGTTATAGATTCCGATGCTTAACTTCCGGATTACTGTATCCCTCTGACCTGCTTAGTGACGATGATACACAGAAATTGCATCGGAATTAAATACAAAAAGCACAATGCCGACTTAAGTACAAGAATAGTGACTCATCTCACTGTCAATGCTTTGAACCGTCCCTGTGACACTAGTTATAGATTCCGATGTTTCACTCCATTTTAATGTATCCCTTGGACCATCTTATAGACGATGAAACACAGAAATTGCATCGGTATTAAATATAAAAGGCCCAATGCCGACTTAAGTACAAGAAGACTGACTGTCCTTACTGACTATGTTTTGAACCATTCCTGTGACACTAGTTATAGATTCCGATGCTTCACTTCAGGTTTACTGTATTCCTCTGACCTTCTTATTGACGACGAAACACAGAAATTGCATCGGAATTAAATACAAAAGGCACAATGCCGACATAAGTACAAGATGACTGACTCTAATTACTGACTAAGTTTTGAACCATTCCTGTGACACTACTTATAGATTCCGATGCTTCACTTCAGGTTTACTGTATCCCTCTGGCCTTATAGACGATGAAACACAGAATTGCATCGGAATTAAATACAAAAGACACAATGCCGAATTAAGTACAAGAAGACTGACTCTTCTTTCTGTCTATAGTTTGAACCATTCCTGTGACACTAGTTATACACTCCGATGCTTCACTCCAGGTTTACTGCATCCCTTGGACCTTCTTATTGACGATGAAACACAGAAATTGCAACGGAATAAATACAAAAGGCACAATGCAAACTTAAGTACAAGAAGACTGACTCTTCTTAGTGTCTATGTTTTGAACCATTCCTGTGACTCTAGTTATAGATTCCGATGCTACACTTCAGGTTTACTGTATGCCTTGGACCGTCTTATTGACGATGAAACACAGAAATTGCATCGGAATTAAATAGAAAAGGCACAATGCAGACTTAAGTACTAGAAGACTGACTCTTCCTACTGTCTGTGTTTTGGACCACTCCTGTGACACTAGTTATAGATTCCGATGCTTCACTTCAGGATTACTGTATCCCTCTGACCTTCGTAGTGACGATGAAACACAGAAATTGCATCGGAATTAAATACAAAAAGCACAATGCCGACTTAAATACAAGAATACTGACTCATCTTAGTGTCTATGCTTTGAATCGTCCCTGTGACACTAGTTACAGATTCCGATGCTTCACTCCAGGTTTAATGTATCCCTTGGACCTTCTTATTGACAATGAAACACAGAAGTTGCATCGGAATTAAATACAAAAGGCACAATGCCGACTTAAGTACAAGAAGACTGACTCTTCTTACTGTCTATGTTTTGAACCATTCCTGTGACACTAGTCATAGATTCCGATGCTTCAATTCATTTCTACTGTATCCCGTGGACCTTCTTATTGACGATGAAACACAGAAATTGCATCGGAATTAAATACTAAAAGCACAATGCCGACTTAAGTACAAGAAGACTGACTCTTCTTACTGACTATGTTCTGAAGCATTCCTGTGGCACTATTTAGAGATTCCGATGCTTCACATCCGGTTTACTGTATCCCTCTGACATTCTTATTGACGATGAAACACAGAAATAGCATCGGAATTACATACAAAAGGCACAATGCCGACTTAAGTACAAGAAGACTGACTCTTCCTACTGACTATGATTTGAACCATTCCTGTGACACTAGTTATAGATTCCGATGCCTCGCTGCAGGTTAACTGTATCCCTCTGACCTTCTTATTGACGACGAAACACAGAAATTGCATCGGAATTAATACAAAAGGCACAATGCCGAATTAAGTACAAGAAGACTGACTCTTCTTTCTGTCTATGCTTTGAACCATTCCTGTGACACTAGTTATAGACTCCGATGCTTCACTCCAGGTTTACTGTATCCCTTGGACCTTCGTATTGACGATGAAACACAGAAATTGCATCGGAATTAAATACAAAAGGCACAATGCCGACATAAGTTTATGAAGACTGACTCTTCTTACTGCCTATGTTTTGAACCTTTCCTGTGACTCTAGTTATAGATTCCGATGGTTCACTTCATAATTTACTGTATCCCTCTGACCTTCTTATTGACGATGAAACACAGAAATTGCATCGGAATTAAATAGAAAAGGCACAATGCCGACTTAAGTACTAGAAGACTGACTCTTACTACTGTCTATGTTTTGAACCACTCCAGTGCCACTAGTAATAGATTCCGATGCTTCACTTCAGGTTTACTGTATCCCTTGGACCTTCTTATTGACGATGAAAAACAGAAATTGCATCGGAATTAAATACAAAAGGCACAATGTCAACTTAACTACAAGAAGACTGACACTTCTTACTGACTATGCTTTGAACCATTCCTGTGACACTAGTTATAGATTCCGATGCTTAACTTCAGGATTACTGAATCCCTCTGACCTGCTTAGTGACGATGATACACAGAAATTGCATCGGATTTAAATACAAAAAGCACAATTCCGACTTAAGTACAAGAATACTGACTCATCTTACTGTCAATGCTTTGAACCGTCCCTGTGACACTAGATATAGATTCCGATGTTTCACTCCAGGTTTAATGTATCCCTTGGACCTTCTTATAGACGATGAAACACAGAAATTGCATCGGTATTAAATATAAAAGGCCCAATGCCGACTTAAGTACAAGAAGACTGACTGTTCTTACTGACTATGTTTTGAACCATTCCTGTGACACTAGTTATAGATTCCGATGCTTCACTTCAGGTTTACTGTATTCCTCTGACCTTCTTATTGACAACGAAACACAGAAATTGCTCGGAATTAAATACAAAAGGCACAATGCCGACATAAGTACAAGATGACTGACTCTTCTTACTGACTAAGTTTTGAACCATTCCTGTGACACTAGTTATAGATTCCGATGCTTCAGTTCAGGTTTACTGTATCCCTCTGGCCTTATAGACGATGAAACACAGAATTGCATCGGAATTAAATACAAAAGACACAATGCCGAATTAAGTACAAGAAGACTGACTCTTCTTTCTGTCTATAGTTTGAACCATTCCTGTGACACTAGTTATACACTCCGATGCTTCACTCCAGGTTTACTGCATCCCTTGGACCTTCTTATTGACGATGAAACACAGAAATTGCAACGGAATAAATACAAAAGGCACAATGCCCACTTAAGTACAAGAAGACTGACTCTTCTTAGTGTCTATGTTTTGAACCATTCCTGTGACTCTAGTTATAGATTCCGATGCTACACTTCAGGTTTACTGTATCCCTTGGACCGTCTTATTGACGATGAAACACAGAAATTGCATCGGAATTAAATAGAAAAGGCACAATGCAGACTTAAGTACTAGAAGACTGACTCTTCCTACTGTCTGTGTTTTGGACCACTTCTGTGACACTAGTTATAGATTCCGATGCTTCACTTCAGGATTACTGTATCCCTCTGACCTTCGTAGTGACGATGAAACACAGAAATTGCATAGGAATTAAATACAAAAAGCACAATGCCGACTTAAGTACAAGAATACTGACTCATCTTAGTGTCTATGCTTTGAATCGTCCCTGTGACACTAGTTATAGATTCCGATGCTTCACTCCAGGTTTAATGTATCCCTTGGACATTCTTATTGACGATGAAACACAGAAATTGCATCGGAATTCACTACAAAAGGCATAATGCCGACTTAAGTACCAAAAGACTTACTCTTCTTACTGACTATGTTTTGTTCCATTCCTGTGACACTAGTTATAGACTCCGATGCTTCACTTCAGGTTTACTGTATCCCTCTGACCTTGTTATTGACGACGAAACACAGAAGTTGCATCGGAATTAAATACAAAAGGCACAATGCCGACTTAAGTACAAGAAGACTGACTCTTCTTACTGTCTATGTTTTGAACCATTCCTGTGACACTAGTCATAGATTCCGATGCTTCAATTCACTTCTACTGTATCCCGTGGACCTTCTTATTGACGATGAAACACAGAAATTGCATCGGAATTAAATACTAAAAGCACAATGCCGACTTAAGTACAAGAAGACTGACTCTTCTTACTGACTATGTTTTGAACCATTCCTGTGGCACTATTTAGAGATTCCGATGCTTCACATCCGGTTTACTGTATCCCTCTGACATTCTTATTGACGATTAAACACAGAAATAGCATCGGAATTAAATACAAAAGGCTCAATGCCGACTTAAGTACATGTAGACTGACACTTCCTACTGTGAATGTTTTGAACCATTCCTGTGACACAAGTTATAGATTCCGATGCTTCACTTCAGGTTTACCGTATCCCTCTGACCTTCTTATTGAAGTTGAAACACAGAAATTGCATCGGAATTAATTACAAAAGGCACAATGCCGACTAAAGTAAAAGAAGTCTGACTCTTCTTACTGTCAATGTTTTGAACCATTCCTGTGACACTAGTTATAGATTCCGATGCATCACTCCAGGTTTACTGTATCCCTTGGACCTTCTTATTGACGATGAAACACAGAAATAGGATCAGAATTAAATAGAAAATGCACAGTGATGACTTAAGTACAACAAGACTGTCTGTTCTTACTTACTATGTTTTGAACCAATCCTGTGACACTAATTATAGATTCCGATGCTTCACTCCAGGTTTAATGTATCCCTTTGACCTTCTTATTGACAATGAAACACAGAAATTGCATCGGAATTAAATACAAAAGGCACAATGCCGACTTAAGTACAAAAAGACTTACTCTTCTTACTATGTTTTGCAAGATTCCTGTGACACTAGTTACAGATTCCGATGCTTCACTTCAGGTTTACTGTATCCCTCTGACCTTCTTATTGACGATGAAACACAGAAGTTGCATCGGAATTAAATACAAAAGGCACAATGCCGACTTAAGTAAAAGAAGACTGACTCTTCTTACTGTCTATGTTTTGAACCATTCCTCTGACACTAGTTATAGATTCCGATGCTTCAATTCAGGTCTACTGTTTCCCTTGGACCTTCTTATTGACGATGAAACACAGACATTGCATCGGAATTAAATACAAAAGGCACAATGCCGACTTAAGTACAAGAAGACTGACTCAACTTACTTTCTATGCTTTAAACCGTCCCTGTGACACTAGTTATGGATTCCGATGCTTCACTCCAGGTTTACTGTATCCCATGGACCTTCGTATTGACGATGAAGCACAGAAATTGCATCGGAATTAAATACAAAAGGCACAATGCCGACTTAAGTACAAGAAGACTGACTCTTCCCACTGACTATGATATGAAAAATTCCTGTGACACTAGTTATAGTTTCCGATGCCTCGCTGCAGGTTAACTGTATCCCTCTGACCTTCTTATTGACGACGAAACACAGAAATTGCATCGGAATTAAATACAAAAGGCACAATGCCGAATTAAGTACAAGAAGACTGACTCTTCTTACTGTCTATGTTTTGAACCATTCCTGTGACACTAGTTATAGACTCCGATGCTTCACTCCAGGATTACTGTATCCCTCTGATCTTCTTATTGACGATGAAACACAGAAATTCCATCGGAATTAAATACAAAAGGCACAATACCGACATCAGTGCAAGAATACTGACTCTTCTTTCTGACTATGTTTTGAACCATTCCTGTTACAGTAGTCATAGATTCCGATGCTTAATTTCAGGATTACTGTATCCCTTGGACCTTCTTATTGACGATGAAACACAGAAATCGCATCGGAATTAAATACAAAGGGCACAATGCCGACTTAGGTACAAGAAAACTCACTCTTCATTCTTACTATGATTTGAACCATACTTGTGACACTAGCTATAGATTGCGATGCTTCACTTCAGGTTTACTGTATCCCTTAAACCTTCGTATTAACGATGAAACGCAGAAATTGCATCGGAATTAAATACAAAATGCACAATGCCGACTTATGTACAAGAAGACTGACTCTTCTTACTGTCTATGTTTTGAACCATTCCTGTGACTCTAGTTATAGATTCCGATGCTTCACTTCAGGTTTACTGTATCCCTCTGACCTTCTTATTGACGATGAAACACAGAAGTTGCATCGGAATTAAATACAAAAGGCACAATGCCGACTTAAGTACAAGAAGACTGTTTCTTCTTACTGTCTATGTTTTGAACAATTCCTGTGACACTAGTTATAGATTCCGATGCTTCAATTCAGGTCTACTGTATCCCTTGGACCTTCTTACTGACGATGAAACACAGAAATTGCATCGGAAATAAATACAAAAAGCACAATGCCGACTTAAGTACAAGAAGACTGACTCTTCTTACTGACTATGTTTGAACCATTCCTGTGACACTAGTTATAGATTCGGATGCTTCACATCAGGTTTACTGTACCCCTCTGACCTTCTTATTGACGGTGAAACACAGAAATTGCATCGGAATTAAATACAAAAGGCACAAAGCCGACTTAAATACATTTTGACTGACTCTTCCTACTGTGAATGATTTGAACCATTCCTGTGACATAAGTTATAGGTTCCGATGCTTCACTTCAGGTTTACTGTATACCTCTGACCTTCTTATTGACGATGAAACACAGAAATTGCATCGAAATCAATTACAAAAGGCACAATGCCGACTTAAGTAAAAGAAGTCTGACTCTTCTTACTGTCAATGTTTTGAACCATTCCTGTGACACTAGTTATAGATTCCGATGCGTCACTCCAGGTTTACTGTATCCCTTGGACCTTCTTATTGACGATGAAACACAGAAATTGCATCTGAATTTAATAGAAAATGCACAATACCGATATAATACAAGAAGACTGACTATTCTTACTGACTATGATATGAACCATTCCTGTGACACTACTTATAGATTCCGATACTTCGCTTCAGGTTTACTGTATCCCTCTGACCTTCTTATTGACGATGAAACACAGAAGTTGCATCGGAATTAAATAGAAAAGGCACAATGCCGACTTAAGTACAAGAAGACTGACTCTTCTTACTGTCTATGTTTTGAACCATTCCTGTGACAATAGCTATAGATTCCGATGCTTCAATTCAGGTCTACTGTATCCCTTGGACCTTCTTATTGACGATGAAACACAGAAATTGCATCGGAATTAAATACACAAGGCACAATGCCGACTTAAGTACACGAAGACTGACTCTTCATTCTTACTGTGATTTGAACCATTCTTGTGACACTAGCTATAGATTGCGATGCTTCACTTCAGGTTTACTGTATCCCTTAAACCTTCTTATTAACGATGAAACGCAGAAATTGCATCGGAATTAAATACAAAAGGCACAATGCCGACTTAAGTACATGTAGACTGACTCTTCTTACTGTGAATGTTTTGAACCATCCCTGTGACACAAGTTATAGATTGCGATGCTTCACTTCAGGTTTACTGTATCCCTCTGACCTTCTTATTGACGATGAAACACAGAAATTGCATCGGAATTAATTACAAAAGGCACAATGCCGACTTAAGTGAAAGAAGTCTGACTCTTCTTACTGTCAATGTTTTGAACCATTCCAGTGACACTATTTATAGATTTCGATGCTTCACTCCAGGTTTACTGTATCCCTTGGACCTTCTTCTTGAAGATGAAACACAGAAATTGCATCAGAAATTAATAGAAAATGCACAATTCCGACATAAGTACAAGAAGACTGCCTCTTCTTACTGACCATGATATGAACCATCCCTGTGACACTAGTTATAGATTCCGATGTTCGCTTCAGGTTTACTGAATCCCTCTGACCTTCTTATTGACGATGAAACACAGATATTGCATCGGAATTAAATACAAAAGGCACAATGCCGAATTAAGTACTAGAAGACTGACTCTTCTTACTGTCTATGTTTGGAACAATTCCTGTGACACTAGTTATAGACTCCGATGCTTCACTCCAGGTTTACTGTACCCCTCTGACCTTCTTACTGACGATGAAACACAGAAATTGCATCGAAATTAAATACAAAAGGCACAATACCGACATAAGTACAAGAATACTGACTCTTCTTACTGACTATGTTTTGTACAATTCCTGTGACACTAGTCATAGATTCCGATGCTTAACTTCAGGATTACAGTATCCCTTGGACCTTCTTATTGACGATGAAACACAGAAGTTGCATCGGAATTAAATAGAAAAGGCACAATGCCGACTTAAGTACAAGAAGACTGACTCTTCTTACTGTCTATGTTTTGAACCATTCCTGTGACAATAGCTATAGATTCCGATGCTTCAATTCAGGTCTACTGTATCCCTTGGACCTTCTTATTGACGATGAAACACAGAAATTGCATCGGAATTAAATACACAAGGCACAATGCCGACTTAAGTACTCGAAGACTGACTCTTCATTCTTACTATGATTTGAACCATTCTTGTGACACTAGCTATAGATTGCGATGCTTCACTTCAGGTTTACTGTATCCCTTAAACATTCTTATTAACGATGAAGCGCAGAAATTGCATCGGAATTAAATACAAAAGACACAATGCCGACTTAAGTACAAGAAGACTGACTCTTCTTACTGTCTATGTTTTGAACCATTCCTGTGACTCTAGTTATAGATTCCGACGCTTCACTTCAGGTTTACTGTATCCCTCTGACCTTCATATTGACGATGAAACACAGAAGTTGCATCGGAATTAAATACAAAAGGCACAATGCCGACTTAAGTTCAAGAAGACTGTTTCTTCTTATTGTCTATGTTTTGAACCATTCCTGTGACACTAGTTATAGATTCCGATGCCTTAATTCAGGTCTACTGTATCCCTTGGACCTTCTTATTGACGATGAAACACAGAAATTGCATCGGAATTAAATACAAAAAGCACAATGCCGACTTAAGCACAAGAAGACTGACTCATCTTACTGACTATGTTTGAACCATTCCTGTGACACTAGTTATAAATTCGGATGCTTCACATCTTGTTTACTGTATCCCTATGACCTTCTTATTGACGGTGAAACACAGAAATTGCATCGGAATTAAACACAAAAGGCACAAAGCCGACTTAAGTACATGTAGACTGACTCTTCCTACTGTAAATGTTTTGAACCATTCCTGTGACATAAGTTATAGGTTCCGATGCTTCACTTCAGGTTTACTGTATACCTCTAACCTTCTTATTGACGATGAAACACAGAAATTGCATCGAAATCAATTACAAATGGCACAATGCCGTTTTAAGTAAAAGAAGTCTGACTCTTCTTACTGTCAATGTTTTGAACCATTCCTGTGACACTAGTTATAGATTCCGATGCTTCACTCCAGGTTTACTGTATCCCTTGGACCTTCTTCTTGACGATGAAAAACAGAAATTGCATCAGAAATTAATAGAAAATGCACAATACCGACATAAGTACAAGAAGACTGACTCTTCTTACTGACCATGATATGAACCATTCCTGTGACACTAGTTATAGATTCCGATGCTTCGCTTCAGGTTTACTGTATCCCTCTGACCTTCTTATTGACGATGAAACACAGAAATTGCATCGGAATTAAATACAAAAGGCACAATGCCGAATTAAGTACAAGAAGACTGACTCTTCTTACTGTCTATGTTTTGAACCATTCCTGTGACACTAGTTATAGACTCCGATGCTTCACTCCAGGATTACTGTATCCCTCTGATCTTCTTATTGACGATGAAACACAGAAATTCCATCGGAATTAAATACAAAAGGCACAATACCGACATCAGTGCAAGAATACTGACTCTTCTTTCTGACTATGTTTTGAACCATTCCTGCTACAGTAGTCATAGATTCCGATGCTTAATTTCAGGATTACTGTATCCCTTGGACCTTCTTATTGACGATGAAACACAGAAATCGCATCGGAATTAAATACAAAGGGCACAATGCCGACTTAGGTACAAGAAAACTCACTCTTCATTCTTACTATGATTTGAACCATACTTGTGACACTAGCTATAGATTGCGATGCTTCACTTCAGGTTTACTGTATCCCTTAAACCTTCTTATTAACGATGAAACGCAGAAATTGCATCGGAATTAAATACAAAATGCACAATGCCGACTTATGTACAAGAAGACTGACTCTTCTTACTGTCTATGTTTTGAACCATTCCTGTGACTCTAGTTATAGATTCCGATGCTTCACTTCAGGTTTACTGTATCCCTCTGACCTTCGTATTGACGATGAAACACAGAAGTTGCATCGGAATTAAATACAAAAGGCACAATGCCGACTTAAGTACAAGAAGACTGTTTCTTCTTACTGTCTATGTTTTGAACAATTCCTGTGACACTAGTTATAGATTCCGATGCTTCAAATCAGGTCTACTGTATCCCTTGGACCTTCTTACTGACGATGAAACACAGAAATTGCATCGGAAATAAATACAAAAAGCACAATGCCGACTTAAGTACAAGAAGACTGACTCTTCTTACTGACTATGTTTGAACCATTCCTGTGACACTAGTTATAGATTCGGATGCTTCACATCAGGTTTACTGTACCCCTCTGACCTTCTTATTGACGGTGAAACACAGAAATTGCATCGGAATTAAATACAAAAGGCACAATGCCGAATTAAGTACTAGAAGACTGACTCTTCTTACTGTCTATGTTTGGAACAATTCCTGTGACACTAGTTATAGACTCCGATGCTTCACTCCAGGTTTACTGTACCCCTCTGACCTTCTTACTGACGATGAAACACAGAAATTGCATCGAAATTAAATACAAAAGGCACAATACCGACATAAGTACAAGAATACTGACTCTTCTTACCGACTATGTTTTGTAAAATTCCTGTGACACTAGTCATAGATTCCGATGCTTAACTTCAGGATTACAGTATCCCTTGGACCTTCTTATTGACGATGAAACACAGAAGTTGCATCGGAATTAAATAGAAAAGGCACAATGCCGACTTAAGTACAAGAAGACTGACTCTTCTTACTGTCTATGTTTTGAACCATTCCTGTGACAATAGCTATAGATTCCGATGCTTCAATTCAGGTCTACTGTATCCCTTGGACCTTCTTATTGACGATGAAACACAGAAATTGCATCGGAATTAAATACACAAGGCACAATGCCGACTTAAGTACTCGAAGACTGACTCTTCATTCTTACTATGATTTGAACCATTCTTGTGACACTAGCTATAGATTGCGATGCTTCACTTCAGGTTTACTGTATCCCTTAAACCTTCTTATTAACGATGAAGCGCAGAAATTGCATCGGAATTAAATACAAAAGACACAATGCCGACTTAAGTACAAGAAGACTGACTCTTCTTACTGTCTATGTTTTGAACCATTCCTGTGACTCTAGTTATAGATTCCGACGCTTCACTTCAGATTTACTGTATCCCTCTGACCTTCATATTGACGATGAAACACAGAAGTTGCATCGGAATTAAATACAAAAGGCACAATGCCGACTTAAGTTCAAGAAGACTGTTTCTTCTTAATGTCTATGTTTTGAACCATTCCTGTGACACTAGTTATAGATTCCGATGCCTTAATTCAGGTCTACTGTATCCCTTGGACCTTCTTATTGACGATGAAACACAGAAATTGCATCGGAATTAAATACAAAAAGCACAATGCCGACTCAAGCACAAGAAGACTGACTCATCTTACTGACTATGTTTGAACCATTCCTGTGACACTAGTTATAAATTCGGATGCTTCACATCTTGTTTACTGTATCCCTATGACCTTCTTATTGACGGTGAAACACAGAAATTGCATCGGAATTAAATACAAAAGGCACAAAGCCGACTTAAGTACATGTAGACTGACTCTTCCTACTGTGAATGTTTTGAACCATTCCTGTGACATAAGTTATAGGTTCCGATGCTTCACTTCAGGTTTACTGTATACCTCTAACCTTCTTATTGACGATGAAACACAGAAATTGCATCGAAATCAATTACAAATGGCAGAATGCCGTTTTAAGTAAAAGAAGTCTGACTCTTCTTACTGTCAATGTTTTGAACCATTCCTGTGACACTAGTTATAGATTCCGATGCTTCACTCCAGGTTTACTGTATCCCTTGGACCTTCTTCTTGACGATGAAAAACAGAAATTGCATCAGAAATTAATAGAAAATGCACAATACCGACATAAGTACAAGAAGACTGACTCTTCTTACTGACCATGATATGAACCATTCCTGTGACACTAGTTATAGATTCCGATGCTTCGCTTCAGGTTTACTGTATCCCTCTGACCTTCTTATTGACGATGAAACACAGAAATTGCATCGGAATTAAATACAAAAGGCACAATGCCGAATTAAGTACTAGAAGACTGACTCTTCTTACTGTCTAAGTTTGGAACCATTCCTGTGACACTAGTTACAGACTCCGATGCTTCACTCCATGTTTACTGTATCCCTCTGACATTCATATTGACGATGAAACACAGAAATTGCATCGGAATTAAATACAAAAGGCACAATACCGACATAAGTACAAGAATACTGACTCTTCTTACTGACTATGTTTTGTACAATTCCTGTGACACTAGCCATAGATTCCGTTGCTTAACTTCAGGATTACTGTATCCCTTGGACCTTCTTATTGACGATGAAACACAGAAGTTGCATCGGTATTAAATAGAAAAGGCACAATGCCGATTTAAGTACAAGAAGACTGACTCTTCTTACTGTCTATAATTGAACCATTCCTGTGACAATAGCTATAGATTCCGATGCTTCAATTCAGGTCTACTGTATCCCTTGGACCTTCTTATTGATGATGAAACACTGATATTGCATCGGAATTAAATACAAAAGGCACAATGCCGACTTAAGTACAAGAAGACTGACTCTTCATTCTTACTATGATTTGAACCATTCTTGTGACACTAGCTATGGATTGCGATGCTTCACTTCAGGTTTACTGTATCTCTTAAACCTTCTTATTAACGATGAAACGCAGAAATTGCATCGGAATTAAATGCAAGAGGCACAATGCCGACTTAAGTACAAGTCTTCTTACTGTCTATGATTTGAACCATTCCTGTGTCTCTAGTTATAGATTCCGATGCTTCACTTCAGGTTTACTGTATCCCTCTGACCTTCTTATTGACGATGAAACACAGAAGTTGCATCGGAATTAAATACAAAAGGCACAATGACGACTTAAGTACAAGAAGACTGTTTCTTCTTACTTTGTATGTTTTGAACTATTCCTGTGACACTAGTTATAGATTCCGATGCTTCAATTCAGGTCTACTGTATCCCTTGGACCTTCTTATTGACGATGAAACACACAAATTGCATCGGAATTAAATACAAAAATCACAATGCCGACTTAAGTACAAGAAGACTGACTCTTCATACTGACTATGTTTGAACCTTTCCTGTGACACTAGTTATAGATTCGGACGCTTCACATCAGGTTTACTGTATCCCTCTGACCTTCTTAATGACGGTGAAACACAGAAATTGCATCGGAAATAAATACAAAAGGCACAAAGCCGACTTAAGTACATGTAGACTGACTCTTCCTACTGTGAATGTTTTGAACCATTCCTGTGACATAAGTTATAGGTTCCGATGCTTCACTTCAGGTTTACTGTATACCTCTGACCTTCTTATTGACGATGAAACACAGAAATTGCATCGAAATCAATTACAAAAAGTACAATGCCGACTTAAGTAAAAGAAATCTGACTCTTCTTAATGTCAATGATTTGAACCATTCCTGTGACACTAGTTATAGATTCCGATGCTTCACTCCAGGTTTACTGTATCCCTTGGACATTCTTATTGACGATGAAGCACAGAAATTGCATCTGAATTTAATAGAAAATGCACAATACCGATATAAGTACAAGAAGACTGACTATTCTTACTGACTATGATATGAACCATTCCTGTGACACTAGTTATAGATTCCGATGCTTCACTTTAGGTTTACTGTATCCCTCTGACCTTCTTATTGACGATGAAACACAGAAATTGCATCGGAATTAAACACAAAAGGCACAATGCCGACTTAAGTACAAAAAGACTGACTCTTCATACTGACTATGATTAGAACCATTCCTGTGACACTAGTTATAGATTCCGATGCTTCACTTCAGGTTTACTTTATCCCTCTGACCTTCTTATTGACGATGAAACACAGAAATGGCATCGGAATTAAATAAAAAAGGCACAATGCCGACTTAAGTACAAGAAGACTGACTCTTTTTACTGACTATGTTTTGAACCATTCCTGTGACACTAGTTATAGGTTCGGATGCTCACTCAGGTTTACTGTATACCTCTGACCTTCTTATTGACGATGAAACACAGAAATTGCATCGAAATCAGTTACAAAAAGTACAATGCCGACTTAAGTAAAAGAAATCTGACTCTTCTTAATGTCAATGTTTTGAACCATTCCTGTGACACTAGTTATAGATTCCGATGGTTCACTTCAGGTTTACTGTATCCCTTGGACCTTCTTATTGACGTTGAAACTCAGAAAATGCATCTTAATTAAATACAAAAGGCCCAATGCCGACTTACGTACATGAAGACCGACTCTTCTTACTGTCTATGTTTTGAACCATTACTGTGACACTAGTTACAGAGTCCGATGCTTCACTCCAGGTTTACTGTATCCCTTGGACCTTCTTATTGACGATGAAACACAGAAATTGCATAGGAATTAAATACAAAAGGCACAATGCCAACTTAAGTACAAGAAGACTGACTCTTCTTACTGTCTATATTTTGAACCATTCCTGTGACACTAGTTATAGATTCCGATGCTTCACTTGAGGTTTACTGTATTCCTTGGACCTGCATATTGACGATGAAACACAGAAATTGCATCGGAATTAAATACAAAAGGCACAATGCCGACTTAAGTACAAGAAGAATGACTCTTCTTACTGTCTATGTTTTGAATCTCTCCTGTGAGACCAGTAATAGATGTCGATACTTCACCTCAGGTTTACTGTACCCCTTGGAGTTTCGTATTCACGATGAAACACAGAGATTGCATCGGAATAAAACACAAAAGGCACAATGCCGACTTAAGTACAATAAGGCTGACACTTGTTATTGTCAATGTTTTGAACCTTACCTGTGAGACGACTTTTGGATTCGGATGCTTCACTTCAGGTTTACTGTTTCCCATGGACCTTCTTATTGACGATGAAAAACAGATATTGCATCGGTATTAAATACAAAAGGCACAATGCCGACTTAAGTACAAGAAGACTGACTCTTCATACTGTCTATGTTTTGAACCACTCCTGTGACACTAGTTATAGATTCCGATGCTTCACTCCAGGTTTACTGTATCCCTTGGACTTTCTTACTGACGATGAAACACAGAGATTGCATCGGAATTAAATACAAAAGGCACAATGCCGACTTAAGGACAAGAAGACTGACTCTTCTTACTGACTATGATTTGAAGCATTCCTGTGACACCAGCTATAGATTCCGATGCTTCACTTCGGGTTTACTGTATCCCTCTGACCTTCTTATTGACGATGAAACACAGAAATTGCATCGGAATTCAATTCAAAAGGCACAATGCCGACTTCAGTACAAGAAGACTGACTCTTCTTACTGTCTATGCTTTGAGCCATTCCTGTGACACTAGTTATAGATTCCGATGCTTCACTTCAGGTTTACTGTATCGCTTGGACCTTCTTATTGACGTTGAAACACAGAAATTGCATCGGAATTAAATACAAAAGGCACAGTGCCGACTTAAGGACAAGAAGACTGACTGTTCTTACTGTGACACTAGTTATAGATTCCGATGCTTCACTTCAGGTTTATTGTATCCCTCTGACCTTCATATTGCCGATGAAACACAGAAATGGCATCGGAATTAAATAGAAAAGGCACAATGCCGACTTAAGTACAAGAAGACTGACCCTTCTTACTCCCTATGTTTTGAACCATTCCTGTGACACTAGTTATAGATTCCGATGCTTCACACCAGGTTTACTGTATACCTTGGACCTTCTTATTGACGATGAAACACAGAAATTGCATCGGAATTAAATACAAAAGGCACTATGCCGACTTAAGTACAAGAAGACTGACTCTTCCTACTGTCTATGCTTTGAACCATTCCTGTGACACTAGTTTTCGATTCCGATGCTTCACTTCAAGTTTACTGTATCCCTCTGACCTTCTTATTGTTGATGAAACACAGAAATGGCATCGGAATTAAATACAAAAGGCACAATGCCTACTTAAGTACGAGAAGACTGACTCTTCCTACTGTCTATGTTTTGAACCATTCCTGTGACACTAGTTATAGATTCCGTTGCTTCACTTCAGGTTAACTGTATCCCTCTGACCTTATTGCCGATGAAACACAGAAATTGCATCGGAATTAAATACAAAAGGCACAATGCCGACTTAAGGACTTGAAGACTGACTCTTGTTGCTGACTATGTTTTGAACCATTCCTGTGACACTAGTTATAGATTCCGATGCTTCACTTCAGGTTTACTGTTTCCCTTGGACCTTGTTATTGACGATGAAACACAGAAATTGCATCGGAATTAAATACAAAAGGCACAATGCCGACTTAAGTACAAGATGACTGACTCTTCTACTGTCTATGTTGTGAACCATTTCTGTGACACTAGTTATAGAGAGCGATGCTTCACTTCAGGTTTACTGTATCCCTTGGGCCTTCTTATTGACAATGAATCACAGACATTGCATCGGAATTAAATACAAAAGGCACAATGCCGACTTAAGTACAAGAAGACTGACACTTCTTACTGTCTATATTTTGAACCATTCCTGTGACACTAGTTATAGATTCCGATGCTTCACTTCAGGTTTACTGTAGCCCTCTGACCTTCTTATTGACGATGAAACACAGAAATTACATCGTAATTAAATACAAAGGGCACAATGCCGACTTAAGTACAAGAAGACTGACTCTTCCTACTGTCTATGTTTTGAACCATTCCTGTGACACTAGTTCTAGATTCCGATGCTTTACTTCAGGTTTACTGTATCCCTCTGATCTTCTCATTGACGATGAAACACAGAAATTGCATCGGAATATAATGCAAAAGGCACAATGCCGACTTAAGTACAAGAAGACTGACTCATCTTACTGTCTATGTTTTGAAACATTCCGGTGTCACTAGTTATAGATTCCGATGCTTCACTTCAGGTATACTGTGTCTCTTGGACTTTCTTATTGACGATGAAACACAAAATTTGCATCGGAATTAAACACAAAAGGCACAATTCCGACTTAAGTACAAAAAGATTGACTCTTCGTACTGACTATGATTAGAACCGTTCCTGTGACACTAGTTATAGATTCCGATGCTTCACTTCAGGTTTACTGTATCCCTCTGACCTTCTTATTGACGATGAAACACAGAAATTGCATCCGAATTAAATAGAAAAGGCACAATGCCGACTTAAGTACAAGACGACTGACTTTTCTTACAGTCTATGATATGAACCATTCCTGTGACACTAGTTATAGATTCCGATGCTTCACTTTAGGTTTACTGTATCCCTCTGACCTTCTTATTGACGATGAAACACAGAAATTGCATCGGAATTAAACACAAAAGGCACAATGCCGACTTAAGTACAAAAAGACTGACTCTTCATACTGACTATGATTAGAACCATTCCTGTGACACTAGTTATAGATTCCGATGCTTCACTTCAGGTTTACTGTATCCCTCTGACCTTCTTATTGACGATGAAACACAGAAATTGCATCGGAATTAAATAAAAAAGGCACAATGCCGACTTAAGTACAAGAAGACTGACTCTTTTTACTGACTATGTTTTGAACCATTCCTGTGACACTAGTTATAGATTCCGATGGTTCACTTCAGGTTTACTGTATCCCTTGGACCTTCTTATTGACGTTGAAACTCAGAAAATGCATCTTAATTAAATACAAAAGGCCCAATGCCGACTTACGTACATGAAGACCGATCCTTCTTACTGTCTATGTTTTGAACCATTCCTGTGACACTAGTTACAGAGTCCGATGCTTCACTCCAGGTTTACTGTATCCCTTGGACCTTCTTATTGACGATGAAACACAGAAATTGCATAGGAATTAAATACAAAAGGCACAATGCCAACTTAAGTACAAGAAGACTGACTCTTCTTACTGTCTATATTTTGAACCATTCCTGTGACACTAGTTATAGATTCCGATGCTTCACTTGAGGTTTACTGTATTCCTTGGACCTGCATATTGACGATGAAACACAGAAATTGCATCGGAATTAAATACAAAAGGCACAATGCCGACTTAAGTACAAGAAGAATGACTCTTCTTACTGTCTATGTTTTGAATCTCTCCTGTGAGACCAGTAATAGATGTCGATACTTCACCTCAGGTTTACTGTACCCCTTGGAGTTTCGTATTCACGATGAAACACAGAGATTGCATCGGAATCAAACACAAAAGGCACAATGCCGACTTAAGTACAATAAGGCTGACACTTGTTATTGTCAATGTTTTGAACCTTACCTGTGAGACGACTTTTGGATTCGGATGCTTCACTTCAGGTTTACTGTTTCCCATGGACCTTCTTATTGACGATGAAACACAGAGATTGCATCGGTATTAAATACAAAAGGCACAATGCCGACTTAAGTACAAGAAGACTGACTCTTCATACTGTCTATGTTTTGAACCACTCCTGTGACACTAGTTATAGATTCCGATGCTTCACTCCAGGTTTACTGTATCCCTTGGACTTTCTTACTGACGATGAAACACAGAGATTGCATCGGAATTAAATACAGAAGGCACAATGCCGACTTAAGGACAAGAAGACTGACTCTTCTTACTGACTATGATTTGAAGCATTCCTGTGACACTAGCTATAGATTCCGATGCTTCACTTCGGGTTTACTGTATCCCTCTGACCTTCTTATTGACGATGAAACACAGAAATTGCATCGGAATTCAATTCAAAAGGCACAATGCCGACTTCAGTACAAGAAGACTGACTCTTCTTACTGTCTATGCTTTGAGCCATTCCTGTGACACTAGTTATAGATTCCGATGCTTCACTTCAGGTTTACTGTATCCCTTGGACCTTGTTATTGACGTTGAAACACAGAAATTGCATCGGAATTAAATACAAAAGGCACAGTGCCGACTTAAGGACAAGAAGACTGACTGTTCTTACTGTGACACTAGTTATAGATTCCGATGCTTCACTTCAGGTTTATTGTATCCCTCTGACCTTCATATTGCCGATGAAACACAGAAATGGCATCGGAATTAAATAGAAAAGGCACAATGCCGACTTAAGTACAAGAAGACTGACCCTTCTTACTCCCTATATTTTGAACCATTCCTGTGACACTAGTTATAGATTCCGATGCTTCACACCAGGTTTACTGTATACCTTGGACCTTCTTATTGACGATGAAACACAGAAATTGCATCGGAATTAAATACAAAAGGCACAATGCCGACTTAAGTACAAGAAGACTGACTCTTCCTACTGTCTATGTTTTGAACCATTCCTGTGACACTAGTTTTCGATTCCGATGCTTCACTTCAAGTTTACTGTATCCCTCTGACCTTCTTATTGTTGATGAAACACAGAAATGGCATCGGAATTAAATACAAAAGGCACAATGCCTACTTAAGTACGAGAAGACTGACTCTTCCTACTGTCTATGTTTTGAACCATTCCTGTGACACTAGTTATAGATTCCGTTGCTTCACTTCAGGTTAACTGTATCCCTCTGACCTTATTGCCGATGAAACACAGAAATTGCATCGGAATTAAATACAAAAGGCACAATGCCGGCTTAAGGACTTGAAGACTGACTCTTGTTGCTGACTATGTTTTGAACCATTCCTGTGACACTAGTTATAGATTCCGATGCTTCACTTCAGGTTTACTGTTTCCCTTGGACCTTGTTATTGACGATGAAACACAGAAATTGCATCGGAATTAAATACAAAAGGCACAATGCCGACTTAAGTACAAGATTGACTCTTCTACTGTCTATGTTGTGAACCATTTCTGTGACACTAGTTATAGAGAGCGATGCTTCACTTCAGGTTTACTGTATCCCTTGGGCCTTCTTATTGACGATGAATCACAGACATTGCATCGGAATTAAATACAAAAGGCACAATGCCGACTTAAGTACAAGAAGACTGACACTTCTTACTGCCTATAATTTGAACCATTCCTGTGACACTAGTTATAGATTCCGATGCTTCACTTCAGGTTTACTGTAGCCCTCTGACCTTCTTATTGACGATGAAACACAGAAATTGCATCGTAATTAAATACAAAGGGCACAATGCCGACTTAAGTACAAGAAGACTGACTCTTCCTACTGTCTATGTTTTGAACCATTCCTGTGACACTAGTTCTAGATTCCGATGCTTTACTTCAGGTTTACTGTATCCCTCTGATCTTCTCATTGACGATGAAACACAGAAATTGCATCGGAATATAATGCAAAAGGCACAATGCCGACTTAAGTACAAGAAGACTGACTCATCTTACTGTCTATGTTTTGAAACATTCCGGTGTCACTAGTTATAGATTCCGATGCTTCACTTCAGGTTTACTGTGTCTCTTGGACCTTCTTATTGACGATGAAACACAGAATTTGCATCGGAATTAAACACAAAAGGCACAATGCCGACTTAAGTACAAAAAGACTGACTCTTCGTACTGACTATGATTAGAACCGTTCCTGTGACACTAGTTATAGATTCCGATGCTTCACTTCAGGTTTACTGTATCCCTCTGACCTTCTTATTGACGATGAAACACAGAAATTGCATCCGAATTAAATAGAAAAGGCACAATGCCGACTTAAGTACAAGACGACTGACTTTTCTTACTGTCTATGTTCTGAACCATTTCCGTGACTCTGGTTATAGATCCCGATGCTTCACTTCAGGTTTACTGTATCCCACTGACTTTCTTATTGACGATGAAACACAAAAATTGCATCGGAATTAAATACAAACGCCACAATGCCTACTTAAGTACAAGAAGACTGACTCTTCTTACTGGCTATGTTTTGAAACATTCGTGTGTTACTAGTTATAGATTCCGATGCTTGACTTCAGTTTTACTGTATCCCTTGGACCTTCTTATTGACGATGAAACACAGATATTGCATCGGAAATAAATACAAAAGGCACAATGCCGACTTAAGTACAAGAAGACTGACCCTTCTTACTGTCTATGTTTTGAACCATTCCTGTGACACTTGTTATAGATTGCGATGCTTCACTTCAGGTTTACTGTGTCCCACTGACCTTCTTATTGACGATGAAACACAGAAATTGCATCGGAATTAAATAGAAAATGCACAATGCCGACTTAAGTACAAGGCGACTGACATATCTTACTACCTATGTTTTAAACCATTTCTGTGACACTAGTTATAGAGAGCGATGCTTCACTTTAGGTTTACTGTATCCCTTGGGCCTTCTTATTGACGATGAATCACAGACATTGCATCGGAATTAAATACAAAAGGCACAATGCCGACTTAAGTACAAGAAGACTGACACTTCTTACTGCCTATAATTTGAACCATTCCTGTGACACTAGTTATAGATTCCGATGCTTCACTTCAGGTTTACTGTAGCCCTCTGACCTTCTTATTGACGATGAAACACAGAAATTGCATCGTAATTAAATACAAAAGGCACAATGCCGACGTAAGTACAAGAAGACTGACTCTTCCTACTGTCTTGATTAGAACCATTCCTGTGGCAGTAGTTATAGATTCCGATGCTTCACTTCAGGTTTACCGTATCCCTTGGACCTTCCTATTGACGTTGAAACACAGAAAATGCATCGGAATTAAATACAAAAGGCCCAATGCCGACTTAAGTACATGAAGACCGACTCTTCCTACTGACTATGTTTTGATCCATTCCTGTGACACTAGTTATAGATTCCGATGCTTCACTTGAGGTTTACTGTATCCCTTGGACCTACGTATTGACGATGAAACACAGAAATTGCATTGGAATTAAATACAAAAGGCACAATGCCGACTTAAGTACAAGAAGACTGACTCTTCTTACTGTCTATGTTTTGAACCATTCCTGTGACTGTAGTTATAGATTCCGATGCTTCACTTCAGGTTTACCGTATCCCTTGGACCTTCTTATTGACGTTGAAACACAGAAAATGCATCGGAATTAAATACAAAAGGCCCAATGCCGACTTAAGTACATGAAGACCGACTCTTCCTACTGACTATGTTTTGAACCATTCCTGTGACACTAGTTATAGATTCCGATGCTTCACTTGAGGTTTACTGTATCCCTTGGACCTACATATTGACGATGAAACACAGAAATTGCATTGGAATTAAATGCAAAAGGCACAATGCCAACTTAAGTACAAGAAGAATGACTCTTGTTACTGTCTATGTTTTGAATCTCTCCTGTGAGACCAGTAATAGATGTCGATACTTCACCTCAGGTTGACTGTACCCCTTGGAGCTTCGTATTCACGATGAAACACAGAGATTGCATCGGAATCAAACACAAAAGGCACAAGCCGACTTAAGTACAATAAGGCTGACACTTCTTACTGTCTATGATTTGAACCTTTCCTGTGAGACGACTTTTAGATTCGGATACTTCACTTCAGGTTTACTGTATCCCTCTGACCTTCTTATTGATGATGAAACACAGAAATTGCATCGGAATTAAATAGAAAATGCACAATGCCGACTTAAGTACAAGGCGACTGACATATCTTACTGTCTATGTTTTGAACCACTCCTGTGACATTAGTTGTAGATTCCGATGCTTCACTTCAGGTTAACTGTATCCCTTGGACCTTCTTATTGACAATGAAACACAGAAATTGCATCGGAATTAAATACAAAAGGCACAATGCCGAATAAAGTACAAGAAGACTGACTCTTCTTACTTTTTATGTTTTGAACCATTCCTGTGACACTTGTTATGGATTGCGATGCTTCACTTCAGGTTTACTGTGTCCCACTGACCTTCTTATTGACGATGAAACACAGAAATTGCATCGGAATTAAATAGAAAATGCACAATGCCGACTTAAGTACAAGGCGACTGACATATCTTACTGTCTATGTTTGAACCATTCCTGTGACACTAGTTATAGATTCCGATGCTACACTTGAGTTTTATTGTATCCCTTGGACCTACGTATTGACGATGAAACACAGAAATTGCATCGGAATTAAATACAAAAGGCACAATGCCGACTTAAGTACAAGAAGACTGACTCTTCTTAGTGTCTATGTTTTGAACCATTCCTGTGACACTAGATATAGTTTTCGATTTTTCACTACATGTTCACTGTATCCCTTGGACATTATTATTGACGATGAAACACAGAAATTGCATCGGAATTAAATACAAAAGGCACAATGCCGACTTAAGTACAAGAAGACTGACTCTTCTTAACGTCCATGTTTTGAACCATACCTGAGACACTAGTTATAGTTTCCAATGCTTCACTTCAGGTTTACTGTATCCCTTGGACCTTCTTATTGACGATGAAACACAGAAATTGCATAGGAATTAAATACAAAAGGCACAATGCCGACTTAAGGCCAAGAAGACTGACTCTTCTTACTGACTATGATTTGAACCGTTCCTGTGACATTAGTTATAGATTCCGATGTTTCACTTCGGGTTTACTGTATCCCTCTGAACTTCTTATTGACGATGTAACACAGATATTGCATCGGAATTCAATTCAAAAGGCACAATGCCGACTTCAGTACAAGAAGACTGACTCTTCTTACTGTCTATGTTTTGAACCATTCCTGTGACACTAGTTATAGATTCCGATGCTTCACTTCAGGTTTACTGTATCCCTTGGACCTTCTTATTGACGATGAAACACAGAAATTGCGTCGGAATTAAATACAAAAGGCACAATGCCGACTTAAGGACAAGAAGACATACTGTTCTTACTGTGACACTAGTTATAGATTCCGATGCTTCACTTCAGGTTTATTGTATCCCTCTGACCTTCATATTGCGATGAACTACAGAATTTGCATCGGAATTATATAGAAAAGGCACAATGCCGACTTAAGTACAAGAAGACTGACTCTTCTTACTCCCTATGTTTTGAACCATTCCTGTGACACTAGTTATAGATTCCGATGCTTCACTCCAGGTTTACTGTATCCCTTGGACGTTCTTATTGACTTTGAAACACAGAAATTGCATCGGAATTAAATAGAAAAGGCACAATGCCGACTTAAGTACAAGAAGACTGACTCTTCCTACTGTCTACGTTTTGAACCATTCCTGTGACACTAGTTTTGGATTCCGATGCTTCACTTCAGGTTTACTGTATCCCTCTGACCTTCTTATTGTTGATGAAACACAGAAATGGCATCGGAATTAAATACAAAAGGCACAATGCCGACTTAAGTACAAGAAGACTGACTCTTCCTACTGTCTATGTTTTGAACCATTCTTGTGACACTAGTTATAGATTCCGTTGCTTCACTTCAGGTTAACTGTATCCCTCTGACCTTATTGCCGATGAAACACAGAAATTGCATCGGAATTAAATACAAAAGCACAATGCCGACTTAAGGACAAGAAGACTGACTCTTGGTGCTGACTATGATTTGAACCATTCCTGTGACACTAGTTATAGATTGCGATGCTCCACTTCAGGTTTACTGTATACCTTGGACCTTCTTTTTGACGATGAAACACACAAATTGCATCGGAATTAAATACAAAAGGCACAATGCCGACTTAAGTACAAGATGACTGACTCTTCTTACTGTCTATACCTTGAACCATTCCTGTGACACTAGTTATAGATTCCGATGCTTCACTTCAGGTTTACTGTATCCCTCTGACCTTCTTATTGCCGGTGAAACACAGAAATTGCATCGGAATTAAATACGAAAGGCACAATGCCAACTTAAGTACAAGAAGACTGACTCTTCTCATTGAGTATGTTTTGAACCATTCCTGTGACACTAGTTGTAGATTCCGATGCTCCACTTCAGGTTTACTGTATCCCTCTGACCTTCTTATTGACGATGAAACACAGATATTGCATCGGAATTAAATAGAAAAGGCACAATGCCGACTAAAGTACAAGAAGACTGACACTTCTTACTGTCTATGATTTGAACGATTCCTGTGACACTAGTTGTAGATTCCGATGCTTCACTTCAGGTATACTGCATCCCTTAAACCTTCTTATTGACGATGAAACACAGAAGTTACATCGGATTTAAATACAAAAGGCACAATGCCGACTTAAGTACTAGAAGACTGACCCTTCCAACTGTCTGTGCTTTGAACCATTCCTGTGACACTAGTAATAGCTTCCGATGCTTCACTTCAGGTTTACTGTATCCCTCTGACCGTCTTATTGTCGATGAAATACAGAAATTGCATCGGAATTAAATAGGAAAGCCACAACGCCGACTTAAGTACTAGAAGACCGACTCTTCCTACTGTCTATATTTTGAACCATTCCTGTTCTACTAGTTATAGATTCCGATGCTTAACTTCGGGTTTACTGTATCCCTCAGACCTTCTTAGTGACGATGAAACACAGAAATTGCATCGGAATTAAATACAAAAGGCACGATGCCGAATTAAGTACAAGAAGACTGACTCTTCTTACTGTCTATATTTGAACCCTTCCTGTGACACTAGTTATAGACTCCGATGCATCACTCCAGGCTTACTGTATCCCTTGGACCTTCTTATTGACGATGAAACACAGAAATTGCATCAGAATTAAATAGAAAATGCACAATGATGACTTAAGTACTAGAAGACCGACTCTTCCTACTGTCTATGATTTGAACCATTCCTGTTCTACTAGTTATAGATTCCGATGCTTAACTTCAGGTTTACTGTATCCCTCTGACCTTCTTATTGACGATGAAACGCAGAAATTGCATCGGAATAAAATACAAAAAAGCACACTGCCGACTACAGTACAAGAAGACTGACTCTTCTTACAGTCTATGTTTTGAACCATTACTGTGACACTAGTTATAGATACCGGTGCTTCACTCCAGGTTTACTGTTTCCCTTGGACATTCTTATTGACGATGAAGCACAGGAATTGCATCAGAATGAAATAGAAAAGGCACAATGCCGACTTGAATACAAGAAGACTGACGCTTCTTACTAACTATGTTTTGAACCATTCCTTTGACACTACTTAAAGATTCCAATGCTTCACTTCAGGTTTACTGTATCCCTTGGACCTTCTTATTGACGATGAAATACAGATATTGCATCGGAATTAAATAGAAAAGGAACAATGCCTAATTAATTGCAAGAAGACTGACTCTTCTTACTGTTTATGTTTTGAACCATTCCTGTCACACTAGTTATAGATTCCGATGCTTCACTACAGGTTTACTGTATCCCTTGGACCTTCTTATTGGCGATGCAACACAGACATTGCATCAGAATTAAATAGAAAAGGCACAATGCCGACTTAAGTACAAGAAGACTAACGCTTCTTACCGACTATGGTTAGAACCATTCCTCTGACACTAGTTATAGATTCCGATGCATCACTTCAAGTTTACTGTATCCCTTGGACCTTCTCATTGACGATGAAACACAGATATTGCATCGGATTTTAATAGAAAAGGAACAATGCCGACTTAAGTACAAGAAGACTGACACTTCTTACTGTCTATGTTTAGAACCATTCCTGTGACACTAGTTATAGATTTCGATGCTCACTTCAAGTTTACTGTATCCCTCTGAGCTTCATATTGACGATGAAACACAGAAATTGCACCAAATTTAAATACAAAATGCACAATGCCGACTCATGTACAAAAAGATTGACTCTTCCTACTGTCTATGATTTGACCATTCCTGTGACACTAGTTATAGATTTCGATGCTTCACTTCAGGTTTACGGTATCCCTCTGACCTACTTATTGACGATGGAACACATAAATTGCATCGTAAGTAAATAGAAAATGCACAATGCCGTCTTAAGTTCAAGGCGACTGACATATCTTACTGTCTATGTTTTGAACCTTTCCTGTGACATTAGTTATAGATTCCGATGCTTCACTTCAGGTTTACTGTATCCCTTGGACCTTCTTATTGACGATGAAAAACAGAAATAGCATCGGAATTAAATACAAAATGCACAATGCCGACTTAAGTACAAGAAGACTGACTCTTCCTACTGTCGATGTTTTGAACCATTCCTGTGACACTAGTGATAGATTACGATGCTTCATTTCAGGTTTACTGTATCCCTTGGACCTTCTTATTGACGATGCAACACAGAAATTGCATCGGAATTAAACACAAAAGTCACAATGCTGACTTAAGTATAAAAAAACTGACTCTTCTTACTGACCATGTTTTGAATAATTCCTGTGAGACTAGTTATAGATCCCGATGCTCACTTCAGGTTTACAGAACCCCTCTGACCTTCTTATTGACGATGAAACACAGAAATTGCATCGGAATTAAATACAAAAGGCACAATGCCGACTTAAGTACAAGAAGACTGACTCTTCTTACTGACTATGTTTGAACCATTCCTGTGACACTAGTTATAGATTCGGATGCTTCACTTTAGGTTTACTGTATCCCTCTGACCATCTTATTGACGATGAAACACAGAAATTGCATCAGAATTAAGTAGAAAATGCACAATGGGGACTTAAGTACAAGACGACTGACTTTTCCTACTGTCTATGTATTGAACCATTCCTGTGACACTAGTAATAGATTCCGATGCTTCACTTCAGGTCTACTGTATCCCTTGGACCTTCTTATTGAAGATTAAACACAGAAATTGCTTCGGAATTAAATACAAAAGGCACAATGCCAACTTAAGTACAAGAAGACTGACTCTTTTTACTGACTGTGATTTGAACCATTCCTGTGACACTAGTTATGGATTCCGATGCTACACTCCAGGTTTACTGTATCCCTTGGACCTTGTTATTGACGATGAAACACAGAAATTGCATCGGAATTAAATACAAAAGGCACAATGCCGACATAAGAACAAGAAGACTGACTCTTCTTACTGACTTTGTTTTGAACCATTCCATTGACTCTAGTTATAGATTCCGATGGTTCACTCCAGGTTTACTGTATACCTTTGACCTTGTTATTGGCGATGAAACACAGAAATTGCATCGGAATTAAATAGAAAAGGCACAATGCTGAGATAAGTACCAGAAGACTGACTTTTCTTACTGACTATGTTCTGAACCATTCCTGTGACACTAGTTATAGATTCCGTTGATTCACTTCAGGTTTACTGTATCCCTTGGTCCTTCTTATTGGCGATGAAACACAGAAATTGCATCGGAATTAAATACAAAAGGCAAAATGCCGACTTAAGTACACCAAGACTGACTCTTCTTATTGTCTATGCTTTGAACCATTTCTGTGACACTAGTTATAGATTTCGATGGTACACTCCGGGTTTACTGTATACCTTGGACCTTCTTATTGACGATGAAACACAGAAATTGCATCGGAATTAAATAGAAAAGGCACAATGCCGAGTTAAGTACAAGATAACTGACTCTTCTAACTGTCTATGTTTTGAACCATTCCTGTGACACTAGTTATAGATTCCAATGCTTCACTTCAGGTTTACTGTATCCCTTGGACCTTCTTATTGACGATGCAACACAGAAATTACATCGGAATTAAACACAAAAGTCACAATGCTGACTTAAGTACAAAAAGACTGACTTTTCTTACTGACTATGTTTTGAATAATTCCTGGAGACTAGTTATAGATTCCGATGCTCACTTCAGGTTTACAGTATCCCTCTGACCTTCTTATTGACGATGAAACACAGAAATTGCATCGGAATTAAATACAAAAGGCACAATGCCGACTTAAGTACAAGAAGACTGACTCTTCTTACTGACTATGTTTTGAACCATTCCTGTGACACTAGTTATAGATTCGGATGCTTCACTTCAGGTTTACTGTATCCCTCTGACCATCTTATTGACGATGAAACACAGAAATTGCATCGGAATTAAATAGAAAATGCACGATGGGGACTTAAGTACAAGACGACTGACTTGTCCTACTGTCTATGTATTGAACCATTCCTGTGACACTAGTAATAGATTCCGATGCTTCACTTCAGGTTTACTGTATCCCTTGGAGCTTCTTATTGAAGATAAAAACACAGAAATTGCTTCGGAATTAAATACAAAAGGCACAATGCCGACTTAAGTACAAGAAGACTGACTCTTTTTACTGACTATGATTTGAACCATTCCTGTGACACTAGTTATAGATTCCGATGCTACACTCCAGGTTTACTGTATCCCTTGGACCTTGTTATTGACGATGAAACACAGAAATTGCATCGGAATTAAATACAAAAGTCACAATGCCGACATAAGAACAAGAAGATGACTCTTCTTACTAACTTTGTTTTGAATCATTCCCGTGACACTAGTAGTAGATTCCGATGCTTCACTTCAGGTTTACTGTATCCCTTGGACCTTCTTATTTACGATGAAACATAGAAATTGCATCGGAATTAAATACAAAAGGCACAATGCCGACTCAAGTACAAGAAGACTGACTCTTCCTACTGTCTATGTTTTGAACCATTCCTGTGGCACTAGTTATAGTTTCCGATGCTTCACTTTAGGTTTACTGTATCCCTTGGACCTTCTTTTTGATGATGAAACACAGAAATTGCATCGGAATTAAATACAAAAGGCACAATGCCGACTTAAGTACAAGAAGACTGACTTTTCTTACTGTCTATGATTTGAAAAATTCCATTGACTCTAGTTATAGATTCCGATGGTTCACTCCAGGTTTACTGTATCTCTTTGACCTTGTTATTGACGATGAAACACAGAAATTGCATCGGAATTAAATAGAAAAGGCACAATGCTGACATAAGTACAAGAAGACTGACTCTTCTTACTGACTATGTTCTGAACCATTCCTGTGACACTAGTTATAGATTCCGTTGATTCACTTCAGGTTTACTGTATCCCTTGGTCCTTCTTATTGACGATGAAACACAGAAATTGCATCGGAATTAAATACAAAATGCAAAATGCCGACTTAAGTACACGAAGACTGACTCTTCTTACTGTCTATGCTTTGAACCATTTCTGTGACACTAGTTATAGATTTCGATGGTACACTCCGGGTTTACTGTATACCTTGGATCTTCTTATTGACGATGAAACACAGAAATTGCATCGGAATTAAATACAAAGGGCACAATGCCGACATAAGGACAAGAAGACTGACTCTTCTTACTGTCTAGGTTTTAAACCATTCCTGCGACATTAGTTATAGACTCCGATGCTTCACTCCAGGTTTACTGTATGCATTGGACCTTCTTATTGACGATGAAACACAGAAATTGCATCGGAATTAAATACAAAAGGCACAATGCCGACTTAAGTACAAGAAGACTGACACTTCTTACTGACTATGTTTTGAACCATTCCTGTGACACTAGCTATAAATTCCGATGCTTCACTTCAGGTTCACTGTATCAATCTGACCTTCTTATTGACGATGAAACACAGATATTGCATCGGAATTAAATACAAAAGGCACAATGCCGACTTAAGTACAAGAAGACTGCCTCTTCCTACCGTCTATGTTTGAGCCATTCCTGTGACACTAGTTATAGATTCCGATGCTTTACTTCATGTTTACTGTATCCCTTGGACCTTGTTATTGACGATGAAACACAGAAATTGCATCGGAAGTAAATACAAAAGGCACAATGCCGACTTAAGTACAAGAAGACTGACTCTACCTACTGTCTATGGTTTCAATCATTCCTGTGACACTAGTTTTGGATTCCGATGCTTCACTTCAGGTTTACTGTTTCCCTTGGACCTTTTTATTGACGATGAAACACAGATATAGCATCGGAATTAAATACAAAAGGCACAATGCCGACTTAAGTACAAGAAGACTGACTCTTCTTACTATGCTTTGAACCATTCCTGTGACCCTAGTTATAGATTCCGATGCTTCACTTCAGGTTTACTGTATCCCTTGGACCTTCTTATTGACGATGAAACACAGAAATTGAATCGGAGTTAAATACAAAAGGCAAAATGCCGACTTAAGTACACGAAGACTGACTCTTCTTCCTGTCTATGTTTTGAACCATTCCTGTGACACTAGTTATAGATTCCGATGCTTAACTTCAGGTTTACTGTATACCGTTGACCTTCTTATTGTCGATGAAACACAGAAATTGCATCGGAATTAAATACAAAAGGCACAATGCCGACTTAAGTACAAGAAGACTGACTCTTCCTACTGTCTACGTTTTTGAACCATTCCTGTGACACTAGTTATAGATTACGATGCTTCATTTCAGGTTTACTGTATCCCTTGGACCTTCTTATTGATGATGAAACACAGAAATTGCTTCGGAATTAAATACAAAAGGCACAATGCTGACTGAAGTACAAGAAGAATGACTCTTTTTACTGACTATGTTTTGAACCATTCCTGTGACACTAGTTATAGATTCGGATGCTTCACTTCAGGTTTACTGTATCCCTTGGACCTTCTTATTGACGACGAAACACAGAAATTGCATCGGAATTAAACACAAAGGGCACAATGCCGACTTAAGTACAAGAAGACTGACTCTTCTTACTGACTAAGTTTTGAACCTTTCCTGTGACACTAGTTATAGCTTCCGATGCTTCACTTCAGGTTTACTGTAACCCTTGGACCTTCTTATTGACGATGAAACACAGAAATTGCATCGGAATTAAATACAAAAGGCACAACGCCGGCTTAAGTACAAGAAGACTGACTCTTCCTACTGTCTACGTTTTGAACCATTCCTGTGACACTAGTTATAGATTCCGATGCTTCACTTCAGGTTTACTGTATCCCTCTGAACTTCTTATTGACGATGAATCACATAAATTGCATCGGAATGAATTAGAGAATGCACAATGCCGACTTAAGTACAAGGCGACTGACATATCTTACTGTCTATGCTTTGAACCATTCCTGTGACATTAGTTATAGATTCCGATGCTTCACTTCAGGTTTACTGTATCCCTTGGACCTTCTTATTGACGATGAAACACAGAAATTGCTTCGGAATTAAATACAAAAGGCACAATGGCGACTTAAGTACAAGAAGACTGACTCTTCTTACTGTCTATCTTTTGAACCATTCCTGTGACACTAATTAAAGATTCCGATGCTTAACTTCGGGTTTACTGTATCCCTTGGACCTTCTTATTGACGACGAAACACAGAAATTGAATCGGAATTAAACACAAAGTTCACAATGCCGACTTAAGTACAAGAAGACTGACTCTTCCTACTGTCTACGTTTTTGAACCATTCCTGTGACACTAGTTATAGATTACGATGCTTCATTTCAGGTTTACTGTATCCCTCTGACCTTCTTATTGACGATGAAACACAGAAATTGCATCGGAATTAAATACAAAAGGCACAGTGCTGACATAAGTACAAGGAGACTGACTCTTTTTACTGACTATGTTTTGAACCATTCCTGTGACACTAGTTATAGATTCGGATGCTTCACTTCAGGTTTACAGTATCCCTCTGACCTTCTTATTGACGATGAAACACATAAATTGTATCGGAATTAAATAGAAAATGCACAATGACGCCTTAAGTACAAGGTGACTGACATATCTTACTGTCTATGTTTTGAACCATTCCTGTGACATTAGTTATAGATTCCGATGCTTCACTTCAGGTTTACTGTATCCCTTGGACCTTCTTATTGACGATGAAACACAGAAATTGCATCGGAATTAAATACAAAAGGCACAATGCCGACTTAAGTACAAGAAGACTAACTCTTCCTACTGTCTATGTTTTGAACCATTCCTGTGACACTAGTTATAGCTTCCGATGCTTCACTTGAGGTTTACTGTAACCCTTGGACCTTCTTATTGACGATGGAACACAGATAATGCAACGGAATTAAATATAAAAGGCCCAATGCCGACTTAAGTGCATGTAGACCGTCTCTTAGTACTGACAATGTTTTGAACCATTCCTGTGACACTAGTTATAGATTATTGCGATGCTTCACTTCAGGTTTACTGTATCCTTGGACCTTCTTATTGACGAAGAAATACAGAAGTTGCATCGGAATTAAATACAAAAGGCACAATTCCGACTTAAGTACAAGATGACTAACTCTTCCTACTGTCTATGTTTTGAACCATTCCTGTGACCCTAGTTATAGCTTCCGATGCTTCACTTCATGTTTACTGTATCCCTTGGACCTTCGTATTGACGATGAAACACAGAAATTGCATCGGAATTAAATAAAAAAGTGCTATGCCGACTTAAGTACAAGAAGACTGACTCTTCCTACTGTCAATGTTTTGAACCATTCCTGTGACACTAGTTATAGATTCCGATGCTTGACTTCAGGTTTACTGTACCCCTCTGATCTTCTTATTGACGATGAAACACAGAAATTGCATCGGAATTAAATAGAAAAGGCACAATGCCGAGTTAAGTACAAGATGACTGACTCTTCTTACTGTCTATGTTTTGAACCATTCCTGTGACACTAGTTATAGATTCCAATGCTTCACTTCAGGTTTACTGTATCCCTTGGACCTTCTTATTGGCGATGCAACACAGAAATTGCATCGGAATTAAACACAAAAGTCACAATGCTGACCTAAGTATAAAAAGACTGACTCTTCTTACTGACTATGTTTGAATAATTCCTGTGAGAGTAGTTATAGATTCCGATGCTCACTTCAGGTTTACAGTATCCCTCTGACCTTCTTATTGACGATGAAACACAGAAATTGCATCGGAATTAAATACAAAAGGCACAATGCCGACTTAAGTACAAGACGACTGACTTTTCTTACTGTTTATGTATTGAACCATTCCTGTGACACTAGTAATAGATTCCGATGCTTCTCTTCAGGTTTACTGTATCCCTTGGACCTTCTTATTGAAGATGAAAGACAAAAATTGCTTCGGAATTAAATACAAAAGGCACAATGCCGACTTAAGTACAAGAAGACTGCTTCTTTTTACTGACTATGATTTGAACCATTCCTGTGACACTAGTTATAGATTCCGATGCTACACTCCAGGTTTACTGTATCCCTTGGACCTTGTTATTGACGATGAAACACAGAAATTGCATCGGAATTAAATACAAAAGGCACAATGCCGACATAAGGACAAGAAGACTGACTCTTCTGACTGACTTTGTTTTGAACCATTCCTGTGACACTAGTAGTAGATTCCGATGCTTAACTTCAGGTTTACTGTATCCCTTGGACCTTCTTATTGACGATGAAACACAGAAATTGCATCGGAATTAAATACAAAAGGCACAATGCCGACTTAAAAACAAGATGACTGACTCTTCCTACTGTCTATGTTTTGAACCATTCCTGTGGCACTAGTTATAGATTCCGATTCTTCACTTCAGGTTTACTGTATCCCTTGGACCTTCTTTTTGACGATGAAACACAGAAATTGCATCGGAATTAAATACAAAAGGCACAATGCCGACTTAAGTACAAGAAGACTGACTCTTCTTACTGTCTATGATTTGAACCATTCCATTGACTCTAGTTATAGATTCCGATGGTTCACTCCAGGTTTACTGTATCCCTTTGACCTTGTTATTGACGATGAATCACAGAAATTGCATCGGAATGAAATAGAAAAGGCACAATGCTGACATAAGTACAAGACGACTGACTCTTCTTACAGACTATGTTCTGAACCATTCCTGTGACACTAGTTATAGATTCCGATGATTCACTTCAGGTTTACTGTATCTATTGGTCCTTCTTATTGACGATGAAACACAGAAATTGCATCGGAATTAAATACAAAAGGCACAATGCCGACTTAAGTACACGAAGACTGACTCTTCTTACTGTTTATGCTTTGAACCATTTCTGTGACACTAGTTATAGATTTCGATGGTACACTCCGGGTTTACTGTATACCTTGGACCTTCTTATTGACGATGAAACACAGAAATTGCATCGGAATTAAATACAAGGGGCACAATGCCGACATAAGGACAAGAAGACTGACTCTTCTTACTGACTTTGTTTTGAGAAATTAGCGTGACCCTAGTTATAGATTCCGATGCTTCACTTCAGGTTTACTGTATCCCTTGGACCTTCTTATTGACGATGAAACACAGAAATTGCATCGGAATTAAATACAAAAAGCACAATGCCGACTTAAGTACAAGAAGACTGCCTCTTCCTACTGTCTATGTTTGAACCATTCCTGTGACACTAGTTATAGATTCCGATGCTTTACTTCATGTTTACTGTATCCCTTGGACCTTCTTATTGACGATGAAGCATAGAAATTGCATCGGAATTAAATACAAAAGGCACAATGCCGACTTAAGTACATGAAGACCGACTCATCCTACTGACTATGATTTGAACCATTCCTGTGACACTAGTTATAGATTCCGATACTACACTCCAGGTTTACTGTATCCCTTGGTTCTTGTTATTGACGATGAAACACAGAAATTGCATCGGAATTAAATACAAAAGGCACAATGCCGACATAAGGACAAGAAGACTGACTCTTCTGACTGACTTTGTTTTGAACCATTCCTGTGACACTAGTAGTAGATTCCGATGCTTAACTTCAGGTTTACTGTATCCCTTATACCTTCTTATTGACGATGAAACACAGAAATTGCATCGGAATGAAATACAAAAGGCACAATGCCGACTTAAGTACAAGAAGACTGACTCTTCCTACTGTCTATGTTTGAACCATTCCTGTGGCACTAGTTATAGATTCCGATGCTTCACTTCAGGTTTACTGTATCCCTTCGACCTTCTTTTTGACGATGAAACACAGAAATTGCATCGGAATTAAATACAAAAGGCACAATGCCGACTTAAGTACAAGAAGACTGCCTCTTCCTACTGTCTATGTTTGAACCATTCCTATTACACTAGTTATAGATTCCGATGCTTTACTTCATGTTTACTGTATCCCTTGGACCTTCTTATTGACGATGAAACATAGAAATTGCATCGGAATTAAATACAAAAGGCACAATGCCGACTTAAGTACATGAAGACCGACTCATCCTACTGACTATGATTTGAACCATTCCTGTGACACTAGTTATAGATTCCGATGCTACACTCCAGGTTTACTTTATCCCTTGGACCTTGTTATTGACGATGAAACACAGAAATTGCATCGGAATTAAATACAAAAGGCACAATGCCGACATAAGGACAAGAAGACTGACTCTTCTGACTGACTTTGTTTGAACCATTCCTGTGACAGTAGTAGTAGATTCCGATGCTTAACTTCAGGTTTACTGTATCCCTTGGACCTTCTTATTGACGATGAAACACAGAAATTGCATCGGAATTAAATACAAAAGGCACAATGCCGACTTAAGTACAAGAAGACTGACTCTTCCTACTGTCTATGTTTTGAACCATTCCTGTGGCACTAGTTATAGATTCCGATGCTTCACTTCAGGTTTACTGTATCCCTTGGACCTTCTTATTGACGATGAAACACAGAAATTGCATCGGAATTAAATACAAAAGGCACAATGCCGACTTTAGTACAAGAAGACTGACTCTTCTTACTGTCTATGATTTGAACCATTCCATTGACTCTAGTTGGAGATTCCGATGGTTCACTCCAGGTTTACTGTATCCCTTTGACCTTGTTATTGACGATGAATCACAGAAATTGCATCGGAATTAAATAGAAATGGCACAATGCTGACATTAGTACAAGAAGACTGACTCTTCGTACAGACTATGTTCTGAACCATTCCTGTGACACAAGTTATAGATTCCGATGATTCACTTCACGTTTACTGTATCTATTGGTCCTTCTTATTGACGATGAAACACAGAAATTGCATCGGAATTAAATACAAAAGGCACAATGCCGACTTAAGTACACGAAGACTGACTCTTCTTACTGTTTATGCTTTGAACCATTTCTGTGACACTAGTTATGGATTTCGATGGTACACTCCGGGTTTACTGTATACCTTGGACCTTCTTATTGACGATGAAACACAGAAATGGCATCGGAATTAAATACAAAGGGCACAATGCCGACATAAGGACTAGAAGACTGACTCTTCTTACTGACTTTGCTTTGATAAATTAGCGTGACCCTAGTTATAGATTCCGATGCTTCACTTCAGGTTTACTGTATCCCTTGGACCTTCTTATTGACGATGAAACACAGAAATTGCATCGGAATTAAATACAAAAGGCACAATGCCGACTTAAGTACAAGAAGACTGCCTCTTCCTACTGTCTATGTTTGAACCATTCCTGTGACACTAGTTATAGATTCCGATGCTTTACTTCATGTTTACTGTATCCCTTGGACCTTCTTATTGACGATGAAACATAGAAATTGCATCGGAATTAAATACAAAAGGCACAATGCCGACTTAAGTACATGAAGACCGACTCATCCTACTGACTATGATTTGAACCATTCCTGTGACACTAGTTATAGATTCCGATGCTTCACTTGAGGTTTACTGAATCCCTTGGACATTCTTATTGACGATGAAACACAGAAATTGCATCAGAATTAAATACAAGAGGCACAATGCAGACTTAAGTACAAGAAGACTGACTCTTCTTACTGACTCTGCTTTGAACCATTCCTGTGACACTAGTTATAGATTCTGATGCTTCACCTCAGGTTTACTGTATCCCTCGGACCTTCTTATTGACGATGAAACACAGAAATTGCATCGGAAGTAAATACAAAAGGCACAATGCCGACTTAAGTACAAGAAGACTGACTCTGCCTACTGTCTATGGTTTGAACCATTCCTGTGACACTAGTTTTGGATTCCGATGCTTCACTTCAGGTTTACTGTTTCCCTTGGACCTTTTTATTGACGATGAAACACAGAAATTGCATCGGAATTAAATACAAAAGGCACAGTGCCGACTTAAGTACAAGAAGACTGACTCTTCTTACTATGCTTTGAACCATTCCTGTGACACTAGTTATAGATTCCGATGCTTCACTTCCGGTTTACTGTATCCCTTGGACCTTCTTATTGACGATGAAACACAGAAATTGAATCGGAGTTAAACACAAAAGGCAAAATGCCGACTTCAGTGCACGAAGACTGACTCTTCTTCCTGGCTATGTTCTGAACCATTCCTGTGACACTAGTTATAGATTCCGATGCTTCACTTCAGGTTTTCTGTATACCGTGGACTTTCTTATTGACGATGAAACACAGAAATTGCATCGGAATTAAATACAAAAGGCACAATGCCGACTTATGTACAAGTAGACTGATTCTTCCTACTGTCTATGTTTTCAATAATTCCTGTGACACTAGTTTACTATTCCGATGCTTCACTTCAGGTTTACTGTATCCCTCTGACCTTCTTATTGACGATGAAACACAGAAATTGCATCGGAATTAAATACAAAAGGCACAATGCCGACTTAAGTACAAGAAGACTGACTCTTCCTACTGTCTACGTTTTTGAACCATTCCTGTGACACTAGTTATAGATTACGATGCTTCATTTCAGGTTTACTGTATCCCTTGGATCTTCTTATTGACGATGAAACACAGAAATTGCTTCGGAATTAAATACAAAAGGCACAATGCTGACTGAAGTACAAGAAGACTGACACTTTTTACTGACTATGTTTTGAACCATTCCTGTGACACTAGTTATAGGTTCGGATGCTTCACTTCAGGTTTACTGTATCCCTTGGACCTTCTTATTGACGACGAAACACAGAAATTGCATCGGAATTAAACACAAAGGGCACAATTCCGATTTAAGTACAAGAAGACTGACTCTTCTTACTGACTAAGTTTTGAACCATTCCTGTGACACTAGTTATAGCTTCCGATGCTTCACTTCAGGTTTACTGTAACCCTTGGACCTTCTTATTGACGATGAACCACAGAAATTACATCGAAATTAAATACAAAAGGGCACAATGCCGACTTAAGTACAAGAAGACTGACTCTTCCTACTGTCTACGTTTTGAACCATTCCTGTGACACTAGTTATAGATTCCGATGCTTCACTTCAGGTTTACTGTATCCCTCTGAACTTCTTATTGACGATGAAACACATAAATTGCATCGGAATGAAATAGAAAAAGCACAATGCCGACTTAAGTACAAGGCGTCCGACATATCTTACTGTCTATGCTTTGAACCATTCCTGTGACATTAGTTATAGATTCCGATGCTTCACTTCAGGTTTACTGTATCCCTTGGACCTTCTTATTGACGATGAAACACAGAAATTGCATCGGAATTAAATACAAAAGGCACAATGGCGACTTAAGTACAAGAAGACTGACTCTTCTTACTGTCTATCTTTTGAACCATTCCTGTGACACTAATTTTAGATTCCGATGCTTCACTTCAGGTTTACTGTATCCCTTGGACCTTCTTATTGACGACGAAACACAGAAATTGAATCGGAATTAAACACAAAGGGCACAATGCCGACTTAAATACAAGAAGACTGACTCTTCTTACTGACTAAGTTTTGAACCATTCCTGTGACACTATTTATAGATTCCGATGCTCACATCAAGTTTACTGTATCCCTCTGACCTTCTTATTGACGATGAAACACAGAAATTGCATCGGAATTAAATACAAAAGGCACAATGCTGACATAAGTACAAGAAGACTGACTCTTTTTACTGACTATGCTTTGAACCATTCCTGTGACACTAGTTATAGATTCGGATGCTTCACTTCAGGTTTACTGTATCCCTCTGACCTTCTTGTTGACGATGAAACACATAAATTGTATCGGAATTAAATAGAAAATGCACAATGCCGACTTAAGTACAAGGTGACTGACATATCTTACTGTCTATGTTTTGAACCATTCCTGTGACATTAGTTATAGATTCCGATGCTTCACTTCAGGTTTACTGTATCCCTTGGACCTTCTTATTGACGATGAAACACAGAAATTGCATCGGAATTAAATACAAAAGGCACAATGCCGACTTAAGTACAGGAAGACTAACTCTTCCTACTGTCTATGTTTTGAACCATTCCTGTGACACTAGTTATAGATTCCGATGCTTCACTTGGGGTTTACTGTAACCCTTGGACCTTCTTATTGACGATGAAACACAGAAATTGCAACGGAATTAAATATAAAAGGCCCAATGCCGACTTAAGTGCATGTAGACCGTCTCTTCCTACTGACAATGTTTTGAACCATTCCTGTGACACTAGTTATAGATTCCGATGCTTCACTTCAGGTTTACTGTACCCCTCTGATCTTCTTATTGACGATGAAACACAGAAATTGCATCGGAATTAAATAGAAAAGGCACAATGCCGAGTTAAGTATAAGATGACTGACTCTTCTTACTCTCTATGTTTTGAAAGATTCCTGTGAGACTAGTTATAGATTCCGATGCTCACTTCAGGTTTACAGTATCCCTCTGACCTTCTTATTGACGATGAAACACAGAAATTGCATCGGAATTAAATACAAAAGGCACAATGCCGAATTAAGTACAAGAAGACTGACTCTTCTTACTGACTATGTTTTGAACCATTCCTGTGACACTAGTTATAGATTCGGATGCTTCACTTCAGGTTTACTGTATCCCTCTGACCATGTTATTGACGATGAAACACAGAAATTGCATCGGAATTAAATAGAAAATGCACAATGGGGACTTAAGTACAAGACGACTGACTTTTCTTACTGTCTATGCATTGAACCATTCCTGTGACACTAGTAATAGATTCCGATGCTTCACTTCAGGTTTACTGTATCCCTTGGACCTTCTTATTGAAGATGAAACACAGAAATTGCTTCGGAATTAAATACAAAAGGCACAATGCCGACTTAAGTACAAGAAGACTGACTCTTTTTACTGACTACGATTTGAACCATTCCGGTGACACTAGTTATAGATTCCGATGCTTCACTTCAGCTTTACTGTATCCCTTGCACCTTCTTATTGACGATGAAACACAGAAATTGCATCGGAATTAAATACAAAAGGCACAATGCCGACTTAAGTACAAGGAGACTGCCTCTTCCTACTGTCTATGTTTGAACCATTCCTGTGACACTAGTTATAGATTCCGATGCTTTACTTGATGTTTACTGTATCCCTTGGACCTTCTTATTGACGATGAAACATAGAAATTGCATCGGAATTAAATACAAAAGGCACAATGCCGTTTTAAGTACATGAAGACCGACTCATCCTACTAACTATGATTTGAACCATTCCTGTGACACTAGTTATAGATTCCGATGCTTCACTTGAGGTTTACTGAACCCTTGGACATTCTTATTGACGATGAAACACAGAAATTGCATCGGAATTAAATACAAGAGGCACAATGCAGACTTAAGTACAAGAAGACTGACTCTTCTTACTGACTATGCTTTGAACCATTCCTGTGACACTAGTTATAGATTCCGATGCTTCACCTCAAGTTTACTGTATCCCTTGGACCTTCTTATTGACGATGAAACACAAAAATTGCATCGGAAGTAAATACAAAAGGCACAATGCCGACTTAAGTACAAGAAGACTGACTCTGCCTACTGTCTATGGTTTGAACCATTCCTGTGACACTAGTTTTGGATTCCGATGCTTCACTTCAGGTTTACTGTATCCCTCTGACCTTCTTATTGACGATGAAACACAGAAATTGCATCGGAATTAAATACAAAAGGCACAATGCCGACTTAAGTACAAGAAGACTGACTCTTCCTACTGTCTACGTTTTTGAACCATTCCTGTGACACTAGTTATAGATTACGATGCTTCATTTCAGGTTTACTGTATCCCTTGGACCTTCTTATTGACGATGAAACACAGAAATTGCATCGGAATTAAATACAAAAGGCACAGTGCCGACTTAAGATTAAGAAGACTGACTCTTCTTACTATGCTACGAACCATTCCTGTGACACTAGTTATAGATTCCGATGCTTCACTTCCGGTTTACTGTATCCGTTGGACCTTCTTATTGACGATGAAACACAGAAATTGAATCGGAGATAAATACAAAAGGCAAAATGCCGACTAAAGTACACGAAGACTGACTCTTCTTCCTGTCTATGTTTTGAACCATTCCTGTGACACTAGTTATAGATTCCGATGCTTCACTTCAGGTTTACTGTATACCGTGGACTTTCTTATTGACGATGAAACACAGAAATTGCGTTGGAATTAAATACAAAAGGCTCAATGCCGACTTATGTACAAGTAGACTGATTCTTCCTACTGTCTATGTTTTGAATAATTCCTGTGACACTAGTTTAGGATTCCGATGCTTCACTTCAGGTTTACTGTATCCCTCTGACCTTCTTATTGACGATGAAACACAGAAATTGCATCGGAATTAAATACAAAAGGCACAATGCCGACTTAAGTACAAGAAGACTGACTCTTCCTACTGTCTACGTTTTTGAACCATTCCTGTGACACTAGTTATAGATTACGATGCTTCATTTCAGGTTTACTGTATCCCTTGGACCTTCTTATTGACGATGAAACACAGAAATTGCTTCGGAATTAAATACAAAAGGCACAATGCTGACTGAAGTACAAGAAGACTGACTCTTTTTACTGACTTTGCTTTGAACCATTCCTGTGACACTAGTTATAGATTCGGATGCTTCACTTCATGTTTACTGTATCCCTTGGACCTTCTTATTGACGACGAAACACAGAAATTGCATCGGAATTAAACACAAAGGGCACAATGCCGACTTAAGTACAAGAAGACTGACTCTTCCTACTGACTAAGTTTTGAACCATTCCTGTGACACTAGTTATAGCTTCCGATGCTTCACTTCAGGTTTACTGTAACCCTTGGACCTTGTTATTGACGATGAAACACAGAAATTACATCGAAATTAAATACAAAAGGGCACAATGCCGACTTAGGTACAAGAAGACTGACTCTTCCTACTGTCTACGCTTTGAACCATTCCTGTGACACTAGTTATAGATTCCCATGCTTCACTTCAGGTTTACTGTATCCCTCTGAACTTCTTATTGACGATGAAACACATAAATTGCATCTGAATGAAATAGAAAATGCACAATGCCGACTTAAGTACAAGGCGACTGACATATCTTACTGTCTATGCTTTGAACCATTCGTGTGACACTAGTTTTGGATTCCGATGCTTCACTTCAGGTTTACTGTTTCCCTTGGACGTTCTTATTGACGACGAAACACAGAAATTGAATCGGAATTAAACACAAAGGGCACAATGCCGACTTAAATACAAGAAGACTGACTCTTCTTACTGACTAAGTTTTGAACCATTCCTGTGACACTATTTATAGATTCCGATGCTCACATCAAGTTTACTGTATCCCTCTGACCTTCTTATTGACGATGAAACACATAAATTGTATCGGAATTAAATAGAAAATGCACAATGCCGACTTAAGTACAAGGTGACTGACATATCTTACTGTCTATGTTTTGAACCATTCCTGTGACATTAGTTATAGATTCCGATGCTTCACTTCAGGTTTACTGTATCCCTTGGACCTTCTTATTGACGATGAAACACAGAAATTGCATCGGAATTAAATACAAAAGGCACAATGCCAACTTAAGTACAGGAAGACTAACTCTTCCTACTGTCTATGTTTTGAACCATTCCTGTGACACTAGTTATAGATTCCGATGCTTCACTTGAGGTTTACTGTAACCCTTGGACCTTCTTATTGACGATAAAACACAGAAATTGCAACGGAATTAAATATAAAAGGCCCAATGCCGACTTAAGTGCATGTAGACCGTCTCTTCCTACTGACAATGCTTTGAACCATTCCTGTGACACTAGTTACAGATTCCGATGCTTCACTTCAGGTTTACTGTACCCCTCTGATCTTCTTATTGACGATGAAACACAGAAATTGCTTCGGAAGTAAATAGAAAAGGCACAATGCCGAGTTAAGTACAAGATGACTGACTCTTCTTACTGTCTATGTTTTGAAAGATTCCTGTGACACTAGTTATAGATTCCAATGCTTCACTTCAGGTTTACTGTATCCCTTGAACCTTCTTATTGACGATGCAACACAGAAATTGCATCGGAATTAAACACAAAAGTCACAATGCTGACTTAAGTATAAAAAGACTGACTCTTCTTACTGACTATGTTTTGAATAATTCCTGTGAGACTAGTTATAGATTCCGATGCTCACTTCAGGTTTACAGTATCCCTCTGACCTTCTTATTGACGATGAAACACAGAAATTGCATCGGAATTAAATACAAAAGGCACAATGCCGACTTAAGTACAAGAAGACTGACTCTTCTTACTGACTATGATTTGAACCAATCCTGTGACACTAGTTATAGATTCGGATGCTTCACTTCAGGTTTACTGTATCCCTCTGACCATGTTATTGACGATGAAACACAGAAATTGCATCGGAATTAAATAGAAAATGCACAATGGGGACTTAAGTACAAGACGACTGACTTTTCTTACTGTCTATGCATTGAACCATTCCTGTGACACTAGTAATAGATTCCGATGCTTCACTTCAGGTTTACTGTATCCCTTGGACCTTCTTATTGAAGATGAAACACAGAAATTGCTTCGGAATTAAATACAAAAGGCACAATGCCGACTTAAGTACAAGAAGACTGACTCTTTTTACTGACTACGATTTGAACCATTCCGGTGACACTAGTTATAGATTCCGATGCTACACTCCAGGTTTACTGTATCCCTTGGACCTTGTTATTGACGATGAAACACAGAAATTGCATCGGAATTAAATACAAAAGGCACAATGCCGACATAAGGACAAGAAGACTGACTCTTCTTACTGACTTTGTTTTGAACCATTCCTGTGACACTAGTAGTAGATTCCGATGCTTCACTTCAGGTTTACTGTATCCCTTGGACCTTCTTATTGACGATGAAACACAGAAATTGCATCGGAATTAAATACAAAAGGCACAATGCCGACTTAAGTACAAGAAGACTGACTCTTCCTACTGTCTATGTTTTGAACCATTCCTGTGGCACTAGTTATAGATTCCGATGCTTCACTTCAGCTTTACTGTATCCCTTGGACCTTCTTATTGACGATGAAACACAGAAATTGCATCGGAATTAAATACAAAAGGCACAATGCCGACTTAAGTACAAGGAGACTGCCTCTTCCTACTGTCTATGTTTGAACCATTCCTGTGACACTAGTTATAGATTCCGATGCTTTACTTGATGTTTACTGTATCCCTTGGACCTTCTTATTGACGATGAAACATAGAAATTGCATCGGAATTAAATACAAAAGGCACAATGCCGTTTTAAGTACATGTAGACCGACTCATCCTACTGACTATGATTTGAACCATTCCTGTGACACTAGTTATAGATTCCGATGCTTCACTTGATTTTTACTGAAGCCTTGGACATTCTTATTGACGATGAAACACAGAAATTGCATCGGAATTAAATACAAGAGGCACAATGCAGACTTAAGTACAAGAAGACTGACTCTTCTTACTGACTATGCTTTGAACCATTCCTGTGACACTAGTTATAGATTCCGATGCTTCACCTCAAGTTTACTGTATCCCTTGGACCTTCTTATTGACGATGAAACACAGAAATTGCATCGGAAGTAAATACAAAAGGCACAATGCCGACTTAAGTACAAGAAGACTGACTCTGCCTACTGTCTATGGTTTGAACCATTCCTGTGACACTAGTTTTGGATTCCGATGCTTCACTTCAGGTTTACTGTTTCCCTTGGACCTTTTTATTGACGATGAAACACAGAAATTGCATCGGAATTAAATACAAAAGGCACAGTGCCGACTTAAGAACAAGAAGACTGACTCTTCTTACTATGCTTTGAACCATTCCTGTGACACTAGTTATAGATTACGATGCTTCACTTCCGGTTTACTGTATCCGTTGGACCTTCTTATTGACGATGAAACACAGAAATTGAATCGGAGATAAATACAAAAGGCAAAATGCCGACTTAAGTACACGAAGACTGACTCTTCTTCCTGTCTATGTTTTGAACCATTCCTGTGACACTAGTTATAGATTCCGATGCTTCACTTCAGGTTTACTGTATACCGTGGACTTTCTTATTGACGATGAAACACAGAAATTGCGTCGGCATTAAATACAAAAGGCACAATGCCGACTTATGTACAAGTAGACTGATTCTTCCTACTGTCTATGTTTTGAATAATTCCTGTGACACTAGTTTAGGATTCCGATGCTTCACTTCAGGTTTACTGTATCCCTCTGACCTTCTTATTGACGATGAAACACAGAAATTGCATCGGAATTAAATACAAAAGGCACAATGCCGACTTAAGTACAAGAAGACTGACTCTTCCTACTGTCGACGTTTTTGAACCATTCCTGTGACACTAGTTATAGATTACGATGCTTCATTTCAGGTTTACTGTATCCCTTGGACCTTCTTATTGACGATGAAACACAGAAATTGCTTCGGAATTAAATACAAAAGGCACAATGCTGACTGAAGTACAAGAAGACTGACTCTTTTTACTGACTTTGTTTTGAACCATTCCTGTGACACTAGTTATAGATTCGGATGCTTCACTTCATGTTTACTGTATCCCTTGGACCTTCTTATTGACGACGAAACACAGAAATTGCATCGGAATTAAACACAAAGGGCACAATGCCGACTTAAGTACAAGAAGACTGACTCTTCCTACTGACTAAGTTTTGAACCATTCCTGTGACACTAGTTATAGCTTCCGATGCTTCACTTCAGGTTTACTGTAACCCTTGGACCTTGTTATTGACGATGAAACACAGAAATTACATCGAAATTAAATACAAAAGGGCACAATGCCGACTTAAGTACAAGAAGACTGACTCTTCCTACTGTCTACGTTTTGAACCATTCCTGTGACACTAGTTATAGATTCCGATGCTTCACTTCAGGTTTACTGTATCCCTCTGAACTTCTTATTGACGATGAAACACATAAATTGCATCTGAATGAAATAGAAAATGCACAATGCCGACTTAAGTACAAGGCGACTGACATATCTTACTGTCTATGCTTTGAACCATTCCTGTGACACTAGTTTTGGATTCCGATGCTTCACTTCAGGTTTACTGTTTCCCTTGGACGTTCTTATTCACGACGAAACACAGAAATTGAATCGGAATTAAACACAAAGGGCACAATGCCGACTTAAATACAAGAAGACTGACTCTTCTTACTGACTAAGTTTTGAACCATTCCTGTGACACTATTTATAGATTCCGATGCTCACATCAAGTTTACTGTATCCCTCTGACCTTCTTATTGACGATGAAACACATAAATTGTATCGGAATTAAATAGAAAATGCACAATGCCGACTTAAGTACAAGGTGACTGACATATCTTACTGTCTATGTTTTGAACCATTCCTGTGACATTAGTTATAGATTCCGATGCTTCACTTCAGGTTTACTGTATCCCTTGGACCTTCTTATTGACGATGAAACACAGAAATTGCATCGGAATTAAATACAAAAGGCACAATGCCAACTTAAGTACAGGAAGACTAAATCTTCCTACTGTCTATGTTTTGAACCATTCCTGTGACACTAGTTATAGATTCCGATGCTTCACTTGAGGTTTACTGTAACCCTTGGACCTTCTTATTGACGATAAAACACAGAAATTGCAACGGAATTAAATATAAAAGGCCCAATGCCGACTTAAGTGCATGTAGACCGTCTCTTCCTACTGACAATGCTTTGAACCATTCCTGTGACACTAGTTACAGATTCCGATGCTTCACTTCAGGTTTACTGTACCCCTCTGATCTTCTTATTGACGATGAAACACAGAAATTGCATCGGAATTAAATAGAAAAGGCACAATGCCGAGTTAAGTACAAGATGACTGACTCTTCTTACTGTCTATGTTTTGAAAGATTCCTGTGACACTAGTTATAGATTCCAATGCTTCACTTCAGGTTTACTGTATCCCTTGAACCTTCTTATTGACGATGCAACACAGAAATTGCATCGGAATTAAACACAAAAGTCACAATGCTGACTTAAGTATAAAAAGACTGACTCTTCTTACTGACTATGTTTTGAATAATTCCTGTGAGACTAGTTATAGATTCCGATGCTCACTTCAGGTTTACAGTATCCCTCTGACCTTCTTATTGACGATGAAACACAGAAATTGCATCGGAATTAAATACAAAAGGCACAATGCCGACTTAAGTACAAGAAGACTGACTCTTCTTACTGATTATGTTTTGAACCATTCCTGTGACACTAGTTATAGATTCGGATGCTTCACTTCAGGTTTACTGTATCCCTCTGACCATCTTATTGACGATGAAACACAGAAATTGCATCGGAATTAAATAGAAAATGCACAATGGGGACTTAAGTACAAGACGACTGACTTTTCTTACTGTCTATGCATTGAAACATTCCTGTGACACTAGTAATAGATTCCGATGCTTCACTTCAGGTTTACTGTATCCCTTGGACCTTCTTATTGAAGATGAAACACAGAAATTGCTTCGGAATTAAATATAAAAGGCACAATGCCGACTTAAGTACAAGAAGACTGACTCTTCTTACTGACTATGTTCTGAACCATTCCTGTGACACTAGTTATAGATTCCGATCATTCACTTCAGGTTTACTGTATCCCTTGGTCTTTCTTATTGACGACGAAACACAGAAATTGCATCGGAATTAAATACAAAAGGCAAAATGCCGACTTAAGTACACGAAGACTGACTCTTCTTACTGTCTATGCTTTGAACCATTTCTGTGACACTAGTTATAGATTTCGATGGTACACTCCGGGTTTACTGTATACCTTGGACCTTCTTATTGACGATGAAACACAGAAATTGCATCGGAATTAAATACAAGGGGCACAATGCCGACTTAAGTACAAGAAGACTGACTCTTCTTACTGTCTATGATTTGAACCATTCCATTGACTCTAGTTATAGATTCCGATGGTTCACTCCAGGTTTACTGTATCCCTTTGACCTTGTTATTGACGATGAATCACAGAAATTGCATCGGAATTAAATAGAAAAGGCACAATGCTGACATAAGTACAAGAAGACTGACTCTTCTTACTGACTATGTTCTGAACCATTCCTGTGACACTAGTTATAGATTCCGATCATTCACTTCAGGTTTACTGTATCCCTTGGTCTTTCTTATTGACGACGAAACACAGAAATTGCATCGGAATTAAATACAAAAGGCAAAATGCCGACTTAAGTACACGAAGACTGACTCTTCTTACTGTCTATGTTTTGAACCATTTCTGTGACACTAGTTATAGATTCCGATGCTTCACTTTAGGTTTACTGTATCCTTCTGACCTTCTTATTGACGAGAAACACAGATATTGAATCGGAATTAAATTGAAACGCCACAATGCCTACTTAAGTACATGAAGACCGACTCTTCCTACTGACTATGATTTGAACCATTGCTGTGACACTAGTTATAGAATCCTATGCTTCACTTGAGATTTACTGTATCCCTTGGACATTCTTATTGACGATGAAACACAGAAATTGCATCGGAATTAAATGCAAGAGGCACAATGCAGACTTAAGTACAAGAAGACTGACTCTTCTTACTGACTATGCTTTGAACCATTCCTGTGACACTAGTTATAGATTCCGATGCTTCACCTCAGGTTTACTGTATCCCTTGGACCTTCTTATTGACGATGAAACATAGAAATTGCATCGGAAGTAAATACAAAAGGCACAATGCCGACTTAAGTACAAGAAGACTGACTCTTATTACTGTCTATGGTTTGAACCATTCCTGTGACACTAGTTTTGGATTCCGATGCTTCACTTCAGGTTTACTGTTTCCCTTGGACCTTTTTATTGACGATGAAACACAGAAATTGCATCGGAATTAAAAACAAAAGGCACACTGCCGACTTAAGTACAAGAAGACTGACTCTTCTTACTATGCTTTGAACCATTCCTGTGACACTACTTATAGATTCCGATGCTTCACTTGAGGTTTACTGTATCCCTTGGACCTTCTTATTGACGATGAAACACAGAAATTGAATCGGAGTTAAATACAAAAGGCAAAATGCCGACTTACGTACACGAAGACTGACTCCTCTTCCTGTCTATGTTTTGAACCATTCCTGTGACACTAGTTATTGATTCCGAAGCTTCACTTGAGGTTTACTGTATCCCTTGGACGTTCTTACTGACGATGAAACACAGAATTTGCATCGGAATTAAATACAAAAGGCACAATGCCGACTTAGTACAAGAAGGCTGACTCTTCTTACTGTCTATGTTTTGAACCATTCCTGTGACACTAGTTATAGATTCCGATGCTTCACTTCATGTTTACTGTATCCCTTGGACCTTCTTATTGACGATATAGCACAGAAATTGCATCGGAATTAAATAGGAAAGGCACAATGCCGACTTAAGTACAAGAAGACTGACTCTTCTTACTGTCTATGTTTGAACCATTCCTGTGACACTAGGTATAGATTCCGATGCTCACTTCAGGTTTACTGTATCCCTTGGACCTTCTTATTGACGATGAAACACAGAAATTGCATCGGAATTAAATACAAAGCGCACAATACCGACTTAAGTACAAGAAGACTGACCCATCTTACTGTCTATGTTTTGAACCATTCCTATGACACTAGTTGTAGATTCCAATGCATCACTCCAGGTTTACTGTATCCCTTGGACCTTGTTATTGACGATGAAACACAGAAATTGCATCGGAACTAAATAGAAAAGGTACAATGCCGACTTAAGTACAAGAAGACTGACCCTTCCTACTGTCTATGTTTTGAACCATTCCTGTGACACTAGTTATAGATTCCGATGCTTCACTTCAGGTTTACTGTATCCCTTGGACCTTCTTATTGACGATGAAACACAGAAATTGCATCGGAATTAAATACATAAGGCACAATGCTGACTTAAGTACATGAAGACCGACTCTTCCTACAGACTATGTTTTGAACCATTCCTGTGACACTAGTTATAGATTCCGATGCTTCACTTTAGGTTTACTGTATCCTTCTGACCTTCTTATTGACGAGAAACACAGATATTGAATCGGAATTAAATTGAAACGCCACAATGCCTACTTAAGTACAAGAAGACTGACTCTTCTTACTGTCTATGTTTTGAACCATTCCTGTGGCACTAGTTATAGATTCCGATGCATGACTTCAGTTTTACTGTATCCCTTGGACCTTCTTATTGACGATGAAACACAGAAATTGCATCGGAATTAAAAAAAAAAGGCACAATGCCTACTTAAGGACAAGAAGATTGACTCTTCTTACTGACTATGTTTGAACCATTCCTGTGTCACTAGCTATAGATTCCGATGCTTCACTTCAGGTTTACTATATCCCTCTGACCTTCTTATTGACGATAAAACACAGAAAATGCATCGGAATTAATTACAAAAGGCACATTAACGACTTAAGTACAAGAAGGCTGACTCTTCATACTGTCTATGTTTTGAACCATTCCATTGACACTAGTTATAGATTCCGATGCTTCACTTCAGGTTTACTGTATCCCTTGGACCTTTCTATTGACGATGAAACACAAAAATTGCATCGGAATTAAATAGAAAAGGCACAATGCCGACTTAAGTACAAGAAGACTGACTCCTCTTACTGTCTATGTTTTGAACCATTCCTGTGACACTAGTTATAGATTCCGATGCTTCACTTCAGGTTTACTGTATCCCTTGGACCTTCTTATTGACGATCAAACACAGAAATAGCATCAGAATTAAATACAAAAGCCACATGCCGACTTAAGGACAAGAAGACTGATTCTTCTTACTGACTATGTTTTGAACCATTCCTGTTACACTAGCTATAGATTCCGATGCTTCACTTCTGGTTTACTGTATCCCTCTGACCTTCTTATTGACGATGATACACTGAAATTGCATCGGAATGAAATACAAGAGGCACAATGCCGTCTTTAGTACAAGAAGACTGACTCTTCTAACTGTCTATGTTTTGACCCATTCCTGTGACACTAGTTATAGATTCCGATGCATCACTACAGGTTTACTGTATCCCTTGGACCTTGTTATTGACGATGACACACAGAAATTGCATCGGAACTAAATAGAAAAGGCACAATGCCGACTTAAGTACATGAAGACTGACTCTTCCTACTGTCTATGTTTTGAACCATTCCTGTGACACTAGTTATAGATTCCGATGCTTCACTTCAGGTTTACTGTATCCTTTGGACCTTCTTATTGACGATGAAACACAGAAATTGCATCGGAATTAAATACATAAGGCACAATGCCGACTTAAGTACATGAAGACCGACTCTTCCTACTGACAATGTTTTGAACCATTCCTGTGACACTAGTTATAGATTCCGATGCTTCACTTCAGGTTTACTGTATCCCTTGGACCTTCTTATTGAGAATGAAACACAGAAATTGCATCAGAATTAAATACAAAAGTCAAAATTCCGACTTAAGTACACGAAGACTGACTCTTCTTACTGTCTATGTTTTGAACCATTCCTGTGACACAAGTTATAGATTCCGATGCCACAGTCCAGGTTAACTGTATCCCTTGGACCTTCGTATTGGCGATGAAACACAGAAATTGCATCGGAATTAAACACAAAATGCACAATGTCGACATAAGTACAAGAAGACTGACTCTTCTTACTGTCTATATTTTTAACCATTCCAGTGACACTAGTTATAGATTCCGATGCTTCACTTCAGGTTTACTGTATCCCTTGGACCTTCTTATTGACGATAAAACACAGAAAATGCATCGGAATTAAATACAAAAGGCACAATGCCGACTTAAGTACAAGAAGACTGACTCTTCTTACTGTCAATGTTTTGAACCTTTCCATTGACACTAGTAATAGATTCCGATGCTTCACTCCAGGTTTACTGTATCCCTTGGACCTTGTTATTGACGATGAAACACAAAGATTGCATCGGAATTAAATAGAAAAGGCATAATGCCGACTTAAGTACAAGAAGACTGACTCTTCTTACTGTCTATGTTTTGAACCATTCCTGTTACACTATTTATAGATTCCGATGCTCACATCAAGTTTACTGTATCCCTCTGACCTTCTTATTGACGATGAAACACATAAATTGTATCGGAATTAAATAGAAATTGCACAATGCCGACTTAAGTACAAGGTGACTGACATATCTTACTGTCTATGTTTTGAACCATTCCTGTGACATTAGTTATAGATTCCGATGCTTCACTTCAGGTTTACTGTATCCCTTGGACCTTCTTATTGACGATGAAACACAGAAATTGCATCGGAATTAAATACAAAAGGCACAATGCCAACTTAAGTACAGGAAGACTAACTCTTCCTACTGTCTATGTTTTGAACCATTCCTGTGACACTAGTTATAGATTCCGATGCTTCACTTGAGGTTTACTGTAACCCTTGGACCTTCTTATTGACGATAAAACACAGAAATTGCAACGGAATTAAATATAAAAGGCCCAATGCCGACTTAAGTGCATGTAGACCGTCTCTTCCTACTGACAATGCTTTGAACCATTCCTGTGACACTAGTTACAGATTCCGATGCTTCACTTCAGGTTTACTGTACCCCTCTGATCTTCTTATTGACGATGAAACACAGAAATTGCATCGGAATTAAATAGAAAAGGCACAATGCCGAGTTAAGTACAAGATGACTGACTCTTCTTACTGTCTATGTTTTGAAAGATTCCTGTGACACTAGTTATAGATTCCAATGCTTCACTTCAGGTTTACTGTATCCCTTGTACCTTCTTATTGACGATGCAACACAGAAATTGCATCGGAATTAAACACAAAAGTCACAATGCTGACTTAAGTATAAAAAGACTGACTCTTCTTACTGACTATGTTTTGAATAATTCCTGTGAGACTAGTTATAGATTCCGATGCTCACTTCAGGTTTACAGTATCCCTCTGACCTTCTTATTGACGATGAAACACAGAAATTGCATCGGAATTAAATACAAAAGGCACAATGCCGACTTAAGTACAAGAAGACTGACTCTTCTTACTGACTATGTTTTGAACCATTCCTGTGACACTAGTTATAGATTCGGATGCTTCACTTCAGGTTTACTGTATCCCTCTGACCATCTTATTGACGATGAAACACAGAAATTGCATCGGAATTAAATAGAAAATGCACAATGGGGACTTAAGTACAAGACGACTGACTTTTCTTACTGTCTATGCATTGAAACATTCCTGTGACACTAGTAATAGATTCCGATGCTTCACTTCAGGTTTACTGTATCCCTTGGACCTTCTTATTGAAGATGAAACACAGAAATTGCTTCGGAATTAAATACAAAAGGCACAATGCCGACTTAAGTACAAGAAGACTGACTCTTTTTACTGACTACGATTTGAACCATTCCTGTGACACTAGTTATAGATTCCGATGCTACACTCCAGGTTTACTGTATCCCTTGGACCTTGTTATTGACGATGAAACACAGAAATTGCATCGGAATTAAATACAAAAGGCACAATGCCGACATAAGGACAAGAAGACCGACTCTTCTTACTGACTTTGTTTTGAACCATTCCTGTGACACTAGTAGTAGATTCCGATGTTTCACTTCAGGTTTACTGTATCCCTTGGAACTTCTTATTGACGATGAAACACAGAAATTGCATCGGAATTAAATACAAAAGGCACAATGCCGACATAAGTACAAGAAGACTGACTCTTCCTTCTGTCTATGTTTTGAACCATTCCTGTGGCACTAGTTATAGATTCCGATGCTTCACTTCAGCTTTACTGTATCCCTTGGACCTTCTTTTTGACGATGAAACACAGAAATTGCATCGGAATTAAATACAAAAGGCACAATGCCGACTTAAGTACAAGAAGACTGACTCTTCTTACTGTCTATGATTTGAACCATTCCATTGGCTCTAGTTATAGATTCCGATGGTTCACTCCAGGTTTACTGTATCCCTTTGACCTTGTTATTGACGATGAATCACAGAAATTGCATCGGAATTAAATAGAAAAGGCACAATGCTGACATAAGTACAAGAAGACTGACTCTTCTTACTGACTATGTTCTGAACCATTCCTGTGACACTAGTTATAGATTCCGATCATTCACTTCAGGTTTACTGTATCCCTTGGTCTTTCTTATTGACGACGAAACACAGAAATTGCATCGGAATTAAATACAAAAGGCAAAATGCCGACTTAAATACACGAAGACTGACTCTTCTTACTGTCTATGCTTTGAACCATTTCTGTGACACTAGTTATAGATTTCGATGGTACACTCCGGGTTTACTGTATACCTTGGACCTTCTTATTGACGATGAAACACAGAAATTGCATCGGAATTAAATACAAAGGGCACAATGCCGACTTAAGTATAAGAAGACTGACTCTTCTTACTGACTATGTTTTGAACCATTCCTGTGACATTAGTTATAGATTCGGATGCTTCACTTCAGGTTTACTGTATCCCTCTGACCATCTTATTGACGATGAAACACAGAAAGTGCATCGGAATTAAATAGAAAATGCACAATGGGGCTTAAGTACAAGACGACTGACTTTTCTTACTGTCTATGCATTGAAACATTCCTGTGACACTAGTAATAGATTCCGATGCTTCACTTCAGGTTTACTGTATCCCTTGGACCTTCTTATTGACGATGAAACATAGAAATTGCATCGGAATTAAATACAAAAGGCACAATGCCGACTTAAGTACATGAAGACCGACTCTTCCTACTGACTATGATTTGAACCATTCCTGTGACACTAGTTATAGAATCCTATGCTTCACTTGAGATTTACTGTATCCCTTGGACATTCTTATTGACGATGAAACACAGAAATTGCATCGGAATTAAATGCAAGAGGCACAATGCAGACTTAAGTACAAGAAGACTGACTCTTCTTACTGACTATGTTTTGAACCATTCCTGTGACACTAGTTATAGATTCCGATGCTTCACTTCAAGTTTACTGTATCCCTTGGACCTTCTTATTGACGATATAACACAGAAATTGCATCGGAATTAAATAGGAAAGGCACAATGCCGACTTAAGTACAAGAAGACTGACTCTTCTTACTGTCTATGTTTGAACCATTCCTGTGACACTAGTTATAGGTTCCGATGCTCACTTCAGGTTTACTGTATCCCTTGGACCTTCTTATTGACGATGAAACACAGAAATTGCATCGGAATTAAATACAAAGCGCACAATACCGACTTAAGTACAAGAAGACTGACCCATCTTACTGTCTATGTTTTGAACCATTCCTATGACACTAGTTGTAGATTCCAATGCATCACTCCAGGTTTACTGTATCCCTTGGACCTTGTTATTGACGATGAAACACAGAAATTGCATCGGAACTAAATAGAAAAGGTACAATGCCGACTTAAGTACAAGAAGACTGACCCTTCCTACTGTCTATGTTTTGAACCATTTCTGTGACACTAGTTATAGATTCCGATGCTTCACTTCAGGTTTACTGTATCCCTTGGACCTTCTTATTGACGATGAAACACAGAAATTGCATCGGAATTAAATACATAAGGCACAATGCTGACTTAAGTACATGAAGACCGACTCTTCCTACAGACTATGTTTTGAACCATTCCTGTGACACTAGTTATGGATTCCGATGCTTCACTTTAGGTTTACTGTATCCTTCTGACCTTCTTATTGACGAGAAACACAGATATTGAATCGGAATTAAATTGAAACGCCACAATGCCTACTTAAGTACAAGAAGACTGACTCTTCTTACTGTCTATGTTTTGAACCATTCCTGTGGCACTAGTTATAGATTCCGATGCATGACTTCAGTTTTACTGTATCCCTTGGACCTTCTTATTGACGATGAAACACAGAAATTGCATCGGATTAAAAAAAAAAGGCACAATGCCTACTTAAGGACAAGAAGATTGACTCTTCTTACTGACTATGTTTTGAACCATTCCTGTGACACTAGCTATAGATTCCGATGCTTTACTTCAGGTTTACTATATCCCTCTGACCTTCTTATTGACGATGAAACACAGAAATTGCATCGGAATTAAATAGAAAATGCACAATGGGGACTTAAGTACAAGACGACTGACTTTTCTTACTGTCTATGCATTGAAACATTCCTGTGACACTAGTAATAGATTCCGATGCTTCACTTCAGGTTTACTGTATCCCTTGGACCTTCTTATTGACGATGAAACATAGAAATTGCATCGGAATTAAATACAAAAGGCACAATGCCGACTTAAGTACATGAAGACCGACTCTTCCTACTGACTATGATTTGAACCATTCCTGTGACACTAGTTATAGAATCCTATGCTTCACTTGAGATTTACTGTATCCCTTGGACATTCTTATTGACGACGAAACACAGAAATTGCATCGGAATTAAATGCAAGAGGCACAATGCAGACTTAAGTACAAGAAGACTGACTCTTCTTACTGACTATGCTTTGAACCATTCCTGTGACACTAGTTATAGATTCCGATGCTTCACCTCAGGTTTACTGTATCCCTTGGACCTTCTTATTGACGATGAAACATAGAAATTGCATCGGAAGTAAATACAAAAGGCACAATGCCGACTTAAGTACAAGAAGACTGACTCTTCCTACTGTCTATGGTTTGAACCATTCCTGTGACACTAGTTTTGGATTCCGATGCTTCACTTCAGGTTTACTGTTTCCCTTGGACCTTTTTATTGACGATGAAACACAGAAATTGCATCGGAATTAAAAACAAAAGGCACACTGCCGACTTAAGTACAAGAAGACTGACTCTTCTTACTATGCTTTGAACCATTCCTGTGACACTACTTATAGATTCCGATGCTTCACTTGAGGTTTACTGTATCCCTTGGACCTTCTTATTGACGATGAAACACAGAAATTGAATCGGAGTTAAATACAAAAGGCAAAATGCCGACTTACGTACACGAAGACTGACTCCTCTTCCTGTCTATGTTTTGAACCATTCCTGTGACACTAGTTATTGATTCCGAAGCTTCACTTGAGGTTTACTGTATCCCTTGGACCTTCTTACTGACGATGAAACACAGAATTTGCATCGGAATTAAATACAAAAGGCACAATGCCGACTTAGTACAAGAAGGCTGACTCTTCTTACTGTCTATGTTTTGAACCATTCCTGTGACACTAGTTATAGATTCCGATGCTTCACTTCATGTTTACTGTATCCCTTGGACCTTCTTATTGACGATATAACACAGAAATTGCATCGGAATTAAATACAAAGCGCACAATTCCGACTTAAGTACAAGAAGACTGACCCATCTTACTGTCTATGTTTTGAACCATTCCTATGACACTAGTTGTAGATTCCAATGCATCACTCCAGGTTTACTGTGTCCCTTGGACCTTGTTATTGACGATGAAACACAGAAATTGCATCGGAACTAAATAGAAAAGGTACAATGCCGACTTAAGTACAAGAAGACTGACCCTTCCTACTGTCTATGTTTTGAACCATTTCTGTGACACTAGTTATAGATTCCGATGCTTCACTTCAGGTTTACTGTATCCCTTGGACCTTCTTATTGACGATGAAACACAGAAATTGCATCGGAATTAAATACATAAGGCACAATGCTGACTTAAGTACATGAAGACCGACTCTTCCTACAGACTATGTTTTGAACCATTCCTGTGACACTAGTTATAGATTCCGATGCTTCACTTTAGGTTTACTGTATCCTTCTGACCTTCTTATTGACGAGAAACACAGATATTGAATCGGAATTAAATTGAAACGCCACAATGCCTACTTAAGTACAAGAAGACTGACTCTTCTTACTGTCTATGTTTTGAACCATTCCTGTGGCACTAGTTATAGATTCCGATGCATGACTTCAGTTTTACTGTATCCCTTGGACCTTCTTATTGACGATGAAACACAGAAATTGCATCGGATTAAAAAAAAAAGGCACAATGCCTACTTAAGGACAAGAAGATTGACTCTTCTTACTGACTATGTTTTGAACCATTCCTGTGACACTAGCTATAGATTCCGATGCTTCACTTCAGGTTTACTGTATCCTTTGGACCTTTCTATTGACGATGAAACACAAAAATTGCATCGGAATTAAATAGAAAAGGCACAATGCCGACTTAAGTACAAGAAGACTGACTCCTCTTACTGTCTATGTTTTGAACCATTCCTGTGACACTAGTTATAGATTCCGATGCTTCACTTCAGGTTTACTGTATCCCTTGGACCTTCTTATTGACGATCAAACACAGAAATTGCATCACAATTAAATACAAAAGCCACATGCCGACTTAAGGACAAGAAGACTGATTCTTCTTACTGACTATGTTTTGAACCATTCCTGTTACACTAGCTATAGATTCCGATGCTTCACTTCTGGTTTACTGTATCCCTCTGACCTTCTTATTGACGATGATACACTGAAATTGCATCGGAATGAAATACAAGAGGCACAATGCCGTCTTTAGTACAAGAAGACTGACTCTTCTAACTGTCTATGTTTTGACCCATTCCTGTGACACTAGTTATAGATTCCGATGCATCACTACAGGTTTACTGTATCCCTTGGACCTTGTTATTGACGATGAAACACAGAAATTGCATCGGAACTAAATAGAAAAGGCACAATGCCGACTTAAGTACATGAAGACTGACTCTTCCTACTGTCTATGTTTTGAACCATTCCTGTGACACTAGTTATAGATTCCGATGCTTCACTTCAGGTTTACTGTATCCTTTGGACCTTCTTATTGACGATGAAACACAGAAATTACATCGGAATTAAAGACATAAGGCACAATGCCGACTTAAGTACATGAAGACCGACTCTTCCTACTGACAATGTTTTGAACCATTCCTGTGACACTAGTTATAGATTCCGATGCTTCACTTCAGGTTTACTGTATCCCTTGGACCTTCTTATTGAGAATGAAACACAGAAATTGCATCAGAATTAAATACAAAAGTCAAAATTCCGACTTAAGTACACGAAGACTGACTCTTTTTACTGTCTATGTTTTGAACCATTCCTGTGACACAAGTTATAGATTCCGATGCCACAGTCCAGGTTAACTGTATCCCTTGGACCTTCGTATTGGCGATGAAACACAGAAATTGCATCGGAATTAAACACAAAATGCACAATGTCGACATAAGTACAAGAAGACTGACTCTTCTTACTGTCTATATTTTTAACCATTCCAGTGCCACTAGTTATAGATTCCGATGCTTCACTTCAGGTTTACTGTATCCCTTGGACCTTCTTATTGACGATAAAACACAGAAAATGCATCGGAATTAAATACAAAAGGCACAATGCCGACTTAAGTACAAGAAGACTGACTCTTCTTACTGTCAATGTTTTGAACCTTTCCATTGACACTAGTAATAGATTCCGATGCTTCACTCCAGGTTTACTGTATCCCTTGGACCTTGTTATTGACGATGAAACACAAAGATTGCATCGGAATTAAATAGAAAAGGCATAATGCCGACTTAAGTACAAGAAGACTGACTCTTCTTACTGTCTATGTTTTGAACCATTCCTGTGACACTAGTTATAGATTCCGATGCTGCACGTCAGGTTTACTGTATCCCTTGGACCTTCTTATTGACAATGAAACACAGAAATTGCATCAGAATTAAATACAAAAGTCAAAATGCCGACTTAAGTAGACGAAGACTGACTCTTCTTACTGTCTATGTTTTGAACCATTCCTGTGACACAACTTATAGATTCCGATGCTACACTCCACGTTTACTGTATCCCTTGGACCTTCTCATTGACGATGAAACACAGAAATTGCATCGGAATTAAATACAAAAGGCACAATGCCGACTTAAGTACAAGAATACTGACTCTTCCTAATGTCTATGTTTTGAATCATTCCTGTGACACTAGTTTTGGATTCCGATGCTTCACTTCAGGTTTAATGTATCCCACTGACCTTCTTATTGACGATGAAACACAGAAATTGCATCGGAATTAAGTACAAAAGGCACATTGCCGACTTAAGGACAAGAAGACTGACTCTTCATACTGACTATGTTTTAAACCATTCCTGTGACACTAGTTATAGATTCCGATGCTTCACTTCAGGTTTACTGTATACCGTGGACCTTCTTATTGACGATGAAACACAGAAATTGCATCGGAATTAAATACAAAAAGCACAATGCCGACTTATGTACAAGTAGACTGATCTTTCCTACTGTCTATGTTTTGAACCATTCCTGTGACACTAGTTTAGGATTCCGATGCTTCACTTCAGGTTTAGTGTATCCCTCTGACCTTCTTATTGACGATGAACCACAGAAATTGCATCGGAATTAAATACAAAAGGCACAACGCCGACTTAAGTACAAAAAGACTGACTCTTCCTTCTGTCTATGATTGAACCATTCCTGTGACACTAGTTATAGTTTCTGATGCTTCACTGCAGGTTTTCTGTATCCCTTGGGCCTTCTTGTTGACGATGAAACACAGAAATTGCATCGGAATTAAATACAAAAGGCACAATGCCGACTTAGTACAAGAAGGCTGACTCTTCTAACTGACTATGTTTTGAACCATTCCTGTGACACTAGTTATAGATTCCGATGCTTCGCTTCAGGTTTACTGTATCCCTTGGGCCTTCTTATTGACGATGAAACACAGAAATTGCATCGGAATTAAATAAAACAGGCACAATGCCGACTTAAGTACAAGAAGACTGACTCTTCTTACTGTCTATGTCTTGAACCATTCCTGTGACACTAGTTATAGATTCCGATGCTTCACTTCAGGTTTACTGTATCCCTTGGACCTTCTTATTGACGATGAAGCACAGAAATTGCATCGGAATTCAATACAAAAGGCACAATGCCGACTCAAGTACTAGAAGACTGACTCTTCCTACTGTCTATGTTTTGAACCATTCCTGTGACACTAGTTATAGACTCCGAAGCTTCACTTGAGGTTTACTGTATCCCTTGGACCTTTTTACTGACGATGAAACACAGAATTTGCATCGGAATTAAATACATAAGGCACAATGCCGACTTAAGTACATGAAGACCGACTCTTCCTACTGACTATGTTTTGAACCATTCCTGTGACACTAGTTATAGATTCCGATGCTTCACTTTAGGTTTACTGTATCCTTCTGACCTTCTTATTGACGAGAAACACAGATATTGAATCAGAATTAAATTGAAACGCCACAATGCCTACTTAAGTACAAGAAGACTGACTCTTCTTACTGTCTATGGTTTGAACCATTCCTGTGGCACTAGTTATAGATTCCGATGCATGACTTCAGTTTTACTGTATCCCTTGGACCTTCGTATTGACGATGAAACACAGATATTGCATCGGAATTAAATACAAAAGGCACAATGCCGACTTAAGTACAAGAAGACTGACTCCTCTTACTGTCTGTGTTTTGAACCATTCCTGTGACACTAGTTATAGATTCCGATGCTTGACTCCAGGTTAACTGTATTACTTAGACCTTCTTATTGACGATGAAACACAGAAATTGCATCGGAATTAAATAAAAAAGGCACAATGCCTACTTAAGGACAAGAAGATTGACTCTTCTTACTGACTATGTTTTGAACCATTCTTGTGACACTAGCTATAGATTCCGATGCTTCACTTCGGGTTTACTATATCCCTCTGACCATCTTATTGACGATAAAACACAGAAAATGCATCGGAATTAAATACAAAAGGCACTATGCCGACTTAAGTACAAGAAGGCTGACTCTTCATACTGTCTATGTTTTGAACCATTCCATTGACACTAGTTATAGATTCCGATGCTTCACTCCAGGTTTACTGTATCCCTTGGACCTTTCTATTGACGATGAAACACAAAAATTGCATCGGAATTAAATAGAAAAGGCACAATGCCGACTTAAGTACAAGAAGACTGACTCCTCTTACTGTCTATGCTTTGAACCATTCCTGTGACACTAGTTATAGATTCCGATGCTTCACTTCAGGTTTACTGTATCCCTTGGACCTTCTTATTGACGATGAAACACAGAAATTGCATCAGAATTAAATACAAAAACCACATGCCGACTTAAGGACAAGAAGACTGATTCTTCTTACTGACTATGTTTTGAACCATTCCTGTTACACTAGCTATAGATTCCGATGCTTCACTTCTGGTTTACTGTATCCCTCTGACCTTCCTATTGACGATGATACACTGAAATTGCATCGGAATGAAATACAAGAGGCACAATGCCGTCTTTAGTACAAGAAGACTGACTCTTCTTACTGTCTATGTATTGAACCTTTCCTGTGACACTAGTTATAGATTCCGATGCATCACTCCAGGTTTACTGTATCCCTTGGACCTTGTTATTGACGATGAAACACAGAAATTGCATCGGAACTAAATAGAAAAGGCACAATGCCGACTTAAGTACATGAAGACTGACTCTTCCTACTGTCTATGTTTTGAACCATTCCTGTGACACTAGTTATAGATTCCGATGCTTCACTTCAGGTTTACTGTATCCTTTGGACCTTCTTATTGACGATGAAACTCAGAAATTGCATCGGAATTAAATACATAAGGCACTATGCCGACTTAAGTACATGAAGACCGACTCTTCCTACTGGCAATGTTTTGAACCATTCCTGTGACACTAGTTATAGATTCCGATGCTTCACTTCAGGTTTACTGTATCCCTTGGACCTTCTTATTGAGAATGAAACACAGAAATTGCATCAGAATTAAATACAAAAGTCAAAATGCCGACTTAAGTACACGAAGACTGACTCTTCTTACTGTCTATGTTTTGAACCATTCCTGTGACACTAGTTATAGATTCCGATGCTACAGTCCAGGTTAACTGTATCCATTGGGGCTTCTTATTGGCGATGAAACACAGAAATTGCATCGGAATTAAATACAAAATGCACAATGTCGACATAAGTGCAAGAAGACTGACTCTTCTTACTGTCTATATTTTTAACCATTCCAGTGACACTAGTTATAGATGCTTCACTTGAGGTTTACTGTATCCCTTGGACCTTCTTATTGACGATAAAACACAGAAAATGCATCGGAATTACATACAAAAGGCACAATGCCGACTTAAGTACAAGAAGACTGACTCTTCTTACTGTCAATGTTTTGAACCTTTCCATTGACACTAGTAATAGAATCCGATGCTTCACTCCAGGTTTACTGTATCCCTTGGACCTTGTTATTGACGATGAAACACAAAGATTGCATCGGAATTAAATAGAAAAAGCACAATGCCGACTTAAGTACAAGAAGACTGACTCTTCTTACTGTCTATGTTTTGAACCATTCCTGTGACACTAGTTATAGATTCCGATGCTGCACGTCAGGTTTACTGTATCCCTTGGACCTTCTTAGTGACAATGAAACACAGAAATTGCATCAGAATTAAATACAAAAGTCAAAATGCCGACTTAAGTACACGAAGACTGACTCTTCTTACTGTCTATGCTTTGAACCATTCCTGTGACACAAGTTATAGATTCCGATGCTACAGTCCAGGTTTACTGTATCCCTTGGAACTTCTTATTGACGATGAAACACAGAAATTGCATCGGAATTAAATACAAAAGGCACAATGTCGACATAAGTACAAGAAGACTGACTCTTCTTACTGTCTATATTTTTAACCATTCCAGTGGCACTAGTTATAGATTCCGATGCTTCACTTCAGGTTTACTGCATCCCTTGGACCTTCTTATTGACGATGAAACACAGAAATTGCATCGGAATTAAATACAAAAGGCACAATGCCGGCTTCAGTACAAGACGTCTGACTCTTCTTACTGTCTATGTTTTGAACCATTACTGTGACACTAGTTATAGATTCCGATGCTTCACTCCAGGTTTACAGTATCCCTTGGACCTTCTTATTGACGATGAAACACAGAAATTCCATCGGAATTAAATACAAGAGGCACAATGCCGACTTAAGGACAAGAAGATTGACTCTTCTTACTGACTATGATTTGAACCATTCCTGTGACACTAGTTATAGATTCCGATGCTTCACTTCAGGTTTACAGTTTCCCTCTGACCTTCCTATTGACGATGAATAACAGAAATTGCATCGGAATTAAATACAAAAGGCACAATGCCGACTAAAGTACACGAAGACTGACTCTTCTTACTGTCTATGTTTTGAACCATTCCTGTGACACAAGTTATAGATTCCGATGCTACACTCCACGTTTACTGTATCCCTTCGGCCTTCTCATTGACGATGAAACACAGAAATAGCATCGGAATTAAATACAAAAGGCACAATGCCGACTTAAGTACAAGTATACTGACTCCTCCTAAGGTCTATGTTTTGAATCATTCCTGTGACACTAGTTTTGGATTCCGATGCTTCACTTCAGGTTTAATGTATCCCACTGACCTTCTTATTGACGATGAAACACAGAAATTGCATCGGAATTAAGTACAAAAGGCACATTGCCGACTTAAGGACAAGAAAACTGACCCTTCATACTGACTATGTTTTAAACCATTCCTGTGACACTAGTTATAGATTCCGATGCTTCACTTCAGGTTTCCTGTATCCCCTTGACCTTCTTATTGCCGGTGAAACACAGAAATTGTATCGGAATTAAATACGAAAGGCAGAACGCCAATTTATGTACAAGAAGACTGACTTTTCTTTCTGACTATGATTTGAACGATTCCTATGACACTAGTTGTACATTCCGATGCTTCACTTCAGGTTCACTGTATCCCTTGGACCTTCTTATTGACGATGAAACACAGAAATTGCATCAGAATTAAATACAAACGGCACAATGCCGACTTAAGGACAAGAAGACTGACTCTTCTTACTGACTATGTTTTGAAAAATTCCTGTGACACTAGCTATAGATTCCGATGCTTCACATCTGGTATACTGTAACCCTCAGACCTTCTTATTGACGATGAAACACAGAAATTGCATCGGAATTAAATACAAAAGGCACAATGCCGACTAAAGTACAAGAAGACTGACTCTTCTTACTGTCTATGTTGTGAACCATTCCATTGACACAAGTTATAGGTTCCGATGCTTCACTCCAGGTTTACTGTATCCCTTAGACCTTCTTATTGACGATGAAACACAGAAATTGCATCGGAATTAATTGGAAAAGGCACAATGAAGACTTAAGTACAAGAAGACTGACTCTTCTTACTGACTATGCTTTGAACCATTCCTGTGACACTAGTTATAGGTTATAATGCTTCACTTCAGGTTTACTGTATCCCTTGGACCTTCTTATTGACGATGAAACACAGAAATTGCGTCGGAATTAAATACAAAAGGCAAAATGCCGACTTAAGGACAAGAAGACTGACTGTTCTTACTGACTATGTTTGAACCATTCCTGTGACACTAGTTATAGATTCCTATGCTTCACTTCAGGTTTATTGTATCCCTCTGACCTTGTTATTGACGATGAAACACAGAAATTGCATCGGAATTAAATAGAAAAGGCACAATTCCGACTTAACTACAAGAAGGCTGACCCTTCTTACTGCCTATGTTTTGAACCATTCCTATGACACTAGTTGTACATTCCGATGCTTCACTTCAGGTTCACTGTATTCCTTGGACCTTCTTATTGACGATGAAACACAGAAATTGCATCAGAATTAAATACAAAAGGCACAATGCCGACTTAAGGACAAGAAGATTGACTCCTCTTACTGACTATGTTTTGAACCATTCCTGTGACACTAGTTATAGATTCCGATGCTTAACTTCAGGTTTACTGTATACCTTGGACCATCTTATTGACGATGAAACACAGAAATTGCATCGGATTTAAATACAAAAGGCACAATGCCGACTTAAGTACAAGAAGACTGCCTCTTCCTACTGTCTATGTTTTGAATCATTCCTGTGACACTAGTTTTGGATGCCGATGATTCACTTCAGGTTTACTGTATCCCACTGACCTTCTTATTGACGATCAAACACAGAAATTGCATCTGAATTAAATGCAAAAGGCACATTTCGACTTAAGGACAAGACGACTGACTCTTCATACTGACTATGCTTTGAACCATTCCTGTGACACTAGTTATAGATTCCGATGCTTCGCTTCAGGTTTACTGTTTCCCTCTGACCTTCCTATTGACGATGAAAGACAGAAATTGCATCGGAATTACATGCAAAAGGCACAATGCCGACTTAAGTACAAGAAGACTGACCCTTCTACAGTCTATGTTTTGAACCATTTCTGTGACCCTAGTTATAGTGTCCGATGCTTCACTTTAGGTTTACTGTATCCCTTGGGCCTTCTTATTGACTATGAATCACAGAAATTGCATCGGAATTAATTACAAAAGGCACAATGCCGACTTAAGTACAAGAAGACTGACTCTTCTTACTGTCTATACTTTGAACCATTCCAGTGACACTAGTTATAGATTCCGATGCTTCACTTCAGGTTTACTGTATCCCTTGGACCCTCTTATTGACGATGAAACACAGAAATTGCATCGGAATTAAATCCAAAAGCACAATGCCGACTTAAGTACAAGACGTCTGACTCTTCTTACTGTCTATGTTTTGAACCATTACTGTGACACTAGTTATAGATTCCGATGCTTCACTCCAGGTTTACAGTATCCCTTGGACCCTCTTATTGACGATGAAACACAGAAATTGCATCGGAATTAAATACAAGAGGCACAATGCCGACTTAAGTACAAGAAGACTGACTCTTCTTACAGTCTATGTTTGAACCATTTCTGTGACCCTAGTTATAGTGTCCGATGCTTCACTTCAGGTTTACTGTATCCCTTGGGCCTTCTTATTGACTATGAATCACAGAAATTGCATCGGAATTAATTACAAAAGGCACAATGCCGACTTAAGGACAAGAAGATTGACTCTTCTTACTGACTATGTTTTGAACCATACCTGTGACACTAGTTATAGATTCATATACTTCACTCCAGGTTTACTGTTTCCATCTCACGTTCCTATTGACGATGAAAAACCGAAATTGCATCGGAATTAAATACAAAAGGCACAATGACGACTTAAGTACAAGAAGACTGACTCTTCTTACTGTCTATGTTTGAACCATTCCTGTGACACTAGTTATAGATTCCGATGCTTCGCTTCAGGTTTCCTGCATCCCTCTGACCTTCTTATTGCCGGTGAAACACAAAAATTGCATCGGAATGAAATACGAAATGCACAATGCCAACTTAAGTACAAGAAGATTGACTCTTCTTGCTGACTATGTTTTGAACCGTTGCTGTGACACTAGTTATAGATTCCGATGCTTCGCTTCAGGATTACTGTATCCCTCTGACCTTCTTATTGATGATGAAACATAGAAATTGCATCGGAATAAGATACAAAAGGCACAATGCCGACTTAAGTACAAGAAGACTGACTCTTCTTACTGTCTACGTTTTGAACCATTCCTGTGACACTAGTTATAGATTCCGATGCTTTACTTCAGGTTTACTGTATCCCTTAGACCTTCTTATTGACGATGAAACACAGAGATTGCGTCGGAATTAAATACAAAAGGCTAATGCCGACTAAAGTAAACGAAGACTGACTCTTCTTACTGTCTATGTTTTGAACCAATCCTGTGACACAAGTTATAGATTCCGATGCTTCACTCCACGTTTACTGTATCCCTTGGACCTTCTCATTGACGATGAAACACAGAAATTGCATCGGAATTAAATACAAAAGTACAATGCCGACTTAAGGACAAGAAGACTAACGGTTCTTACTGACTATGTTTTGAACCATTCCTGTGACACTAGTTATACATTCCGATGCTTCACTTCAGGTTTATTGTATCCCTCTGACCTTCCTATTGACGACGAAACACAGAAATTGCATCGGAATTAAATACAAAAAGGAACAATGCCGACTTAAGTACAAGAAGACTGATTCCTCTTACTGTCTATGATTTGAACCATTCCTGTGACACTAGTTTTAGATTCCGATGCTTCACTCCAGGTTTACTGTATCCCTTGGACCTTCGTATTGACGATGAATCACAGAAATTGCATCGGAATTAAATAGAAAAGTCACATTGCCGTCTTAAGTACAAGAAGACTGACTCTTCTTACTGACTATGCTTTGAACCATTCCTGTGACACTAGTTATAGATTCCGATGCTTCACTTCATGTTTACTGTATACCTTGGACCATCTTATTGATGATGAAACACAGAAATTGCATAGGATTTAAATACAGAAGGCACAATGCCGACTTAAGTACAAGAAGACTGACTCTTCCTACTGTCTATGTTTTGAATCATTCCTGTGACACTAGTTTTCGATTCCGATGCTTCACTTCAGGATTACTGTATCCCACTGACCTTCTTATTGACGATCAAACACAGAAATTGCATTTGAATTAAGTACAAAAGGCACATTGCCGACTTAAGGACAAGAAGACTGACTCCTCTTACTGGCTATGATTTGAACCATCCCTGTGACACTAGCTATAGATTCCGATGCTTCAGATCTGGTATACTGTAACCCTCAGATCTTCTTATTGACGATGAAACACAGAAATTGCATCGGAATTAAATACAAAAGGGACAATGCCGGCTTCAGTACAAGACGTCTGACCCTTTTTGCTGTCTATGTTTTGAACCATTACTGTGACAATAGTTATAGATTCCGATGCTTCACTCCAGGTTTACAGTATCCCTTGGACCTTCTTATTGTCGATGAAACACAGAAATTGCATCGGAATTAAATACAAGAGGCACAATACCGTCTTAAGGACAAGAAGATTGACTCTTCTTACTGACTATGCTTTGAACCATTCCTGTGACACTAGTTATAGATTCCGATGCTTCACTTCAGGTTTACTGTTTCCCTCTGACCTTCCTATTGACGATAAAAACAGAAATTGCATCGGAATTAAATACAAAAGGCAGAATGCCGACTGAAGTACAAGAAGACTGACTCTTCTTACTGTCTATGTTTGAACCATTCCTGTGACACTCGTTATAGATTCCGATGCTTCACTTCAGGTTTCCTGCATCCCTCTGACCTTCTTATTGCCGGTGAAACACAGAAATTGCATCGGAATTAAATACAAAAGGCACAATGCCGACTTAAGGACAAGAAGACTAACTGTTCTTACTGACTATGTTTTGAACCATTCCTGTGACACTAGTTATAGATTCCGATGCTTCACTTCATGTTTATTGTATCCCTCTGACCTTCCTATTGACGACGAAACACAGAAATTGCATCGGAATTGAATACAAATGGCACAATGCCGATTTAAGTACAAGAAGACTGACTCCTCTTACTGTCTATGATTTGAACCATTCCTGTGACACTAGTTTTAGATTCGGATGCTTCACTCCAGGTTTACTGTATCCCTTGGACCTTCTTATTGACGATGAAACACAGAAATTGAATCCGAATTAAATAGCAAAGTCACAATGCCGTCTTAAGTACAAGAAGACTGACTCTTCTTACTGACTATGTTTTGAACCATTCCTGTGACACTAGTTATACATTCCGATGCTTCACTTCAGGTTTACTGTATACCTTGGACCTTCTTATTGACGATGAAACACAGAAATTGCATCGGAAATAAATACAAAAGGGACAATGCCGACTTAAGTACAAGAAGACTGACTCTTCCTACTGTCTATGATTTGAATCATTCCTGTGACACTAGTTTTGGATTCCGATGCTTCACTTCAGGTTCACTGTATTCCACTGACCTTCATATTGACGATGCAACACAGAAATTGCATCGGAATTAAATACAAAAGTCACAATGCCGACTTAAGGACAAGAAGACTGACTCTTCATACTGACTATGTTTGAACCAATCCTGTGCCACTAGTTATAGATTCCGATGCTTCACTTCAGGTTTACTGTTTCCCTCTGACCTTCCTATTGACGATGAAACACAGAAATTGCATCGGAATAAAATACAAATGGCACAATGCCGACTTAAGTACAAGAAGACTGACTCTTCTTACTGTCTATATTTTGAACCATTCCAGTGACACTAGTTATAGATTCCGATGCTTCACTTCAGGTTTACTGTATGCCTTGGACCTTCTTATTGACGATGAAACACAGAAATTGCATCGGAATTAAATACAAGAAGCACAATGCCGACTTAAGGACAAGAAGATTGACTCTTCTTACTGACTATGTTTTGAACCATTCCTGTGACACTAGTTACAGATTCCGATGCTTCACTTCAGGTTTACTGTTTCCCTGTGACCTTCCTATTGACGATGAAAAACAGAAATTGCATCGGAATTAAATACAAAAGGCACAATGCCGACTTAAGGACAAGAAGACTGAATCTTCTCACTGTCTATGTTTGAACCATTCCTGTGACACTAGTTATAGATTCCGATGCTTCACTTCAGGTTTCCTGCATCCCTCTGACCTTCTTATTGCCGGTGAAACACAGAAATTGCATCGGAATTGGATACGAAATGCACAATGCCAACTTAAGTACAAGAACATTGATTCTTCTTACTGACTATGTTTTGAACCATTCCTGTGACACTAGTTATAAATTCCGATGCTTCACTTCAGGATTACTGTATCCCTCTGGCCTTCTCAGTGATGATGAAACATAGAAATTGCATCGGAATAAGATACAAAAGGCAGAATGCCGACTTATGTACAGGAAGACTGACTCTTCTCACTGTCTATGTTTTGAACCATTCCTGTGACACTAGTTATAGATTCCGATGCTTCACTTCAGGTTTACTGTATCCCTTAGACCTTCTTATTGACGATGAAACACAGAAATTGCGTCGGAATTAAATACAAAAGGCAAATGCCGACTAAAGTACACGAAGACTGACACTTCTTACTGTCTATGCTTTGAACCATTCCTGAGACACAAGTTATAGATTGCGATGCTTCACATCAGGTTTATTGTATTCCTCTGACCTTCCTATTGACGACGAAACACAGAAATTGCATCGGAATTAAATACAAAAGGCACAATGCCGACTTAAGTACAAGAAAACTGACTCCTCTTACTGTCTATGATTTGAACCATTCCTGTAACACTAGTTTTAGATTCCGATGCTTCACTCCAGGTTTACAGTATCCCTTGGACCTTCTTATTGACGATGAAACACAGAAATTGAATCGGAATTACATGGAAAAGTCACAATGCCGTCTTAAGTACAAGAAGACAGACTCTTCTTACTGACTATGATTTGAACCATTCCTGTGACACTAGTTACAGATTCCGATGCTTCACTTCAGGTTTACTGTATACCTTGGACCTTCTTATTGACGATGAAACACAGAAATTGCATCGGATTTAAATACGAATGGGACAATCCCGACTTAAGTACAAGAAGACTGACTCTTCCTACTGTCTATGTTTTGAATCATTCCTGTGACACTAGTTATAGATTCCGATGATTCACTTCAGGTTTACTGTTTTCCTCTGACCTTCCTATTGACGATGAAACACAGAAATTGCATCGGAATTAAATACAAAACGCACAATGCCGACTTAAGTACAAGAAGACTGACTCTTCTTACTGTCTATATTTTGAACCATTCCAGTGACACTAGTTATAGATTCTGATGCTTCACTTCAGGTTTACTGTATGCCTTGGACCTTCTTATTGACGATGAAACACAGAAATTGCATCGGAAATAAATCCAAAAGGCACAATGCCGACTTAAGTACAAGACGTCTGACTCTTCTTACTGTCTACGTTTTGAACCATTACTGTGACACTAGTTATAGATTCCGATGCTTCACTATAGGTTTACAGTATCCCTTGGACCCTCTTATTGATGATGAAACACAGAAATTGCATCTGAATTAAATACAAGAGGCACAATGCTGACTTAAGGACAAGAAGATTGACTCTTCTTACTGACTATGTTTGAACCATTCCTGTGACACTAGTTATAGATTCCGATGCTTCACTTCAGGTTTACTGTTTCCCCCTGACCTTCCTATTGACGATGAAGAACAGAAATTGCATCGGAATTAAATACAAAAGGCACAATATCGACTTAAGTACAAGAAGACTGACTCTTCTTAATGTCTATGTTTGAACCATTCCTGTGACACTAGTTATAGATTCCGATGCTTCACTTCAGGATTACTGTATCCCTCTGACCTTCTTAGTGATGATGAAACATAGAAATTGCATCGGAATAAGATACAAAAGCACAATGCCGACTTAAGTACAGGAAGGCTGACTCTTCTCACTGTCTATGTTTTGAACCATTCCTGTGACACTAGTTATAGATTCCGATGCTTCACTTCAGGTTTACTGTACCCCTTAGACCTTCTTATTGACGATGAAACACAGAAATTGCGTCGGAATTAAATACAAAATGCAAATGCCGACTAAAGTACACGAAGACTGACACTTCTTACTGTCTATGTTTTGAACCATTCCTGTGGCACAAGTTATAGATTCCGATGCTACACTCCAGGTTTACTGTATACCTTGGACCTTCTCATTGACGATGAAACACAGAAATTGCATCGGAATTAAATACAAAAGGCACAATGCCGACTTAAGGACAAGAAGACTAACTGTTCTTACTGAATATGTTTTGACCCATTCCTGTGACACTAGTTATAGCTTCCGATGCTTCACTTCAGGTTTATTGTATCCCTCTGACCTTCCTATTGACGACGAAACACAGAAATTGCATCGGAATTAAATACAAAAGGCACAATGCTGACTTAAGTACAAGAAAACTGACTCCTCTTACTGTCTATGATTTGAACCATTCCTGTGACACTAGTTTTAGATTCCGATGCTTCACTCCAGGTTTACTGTATCCCTTGGACCTTCTATTGACGATGAAACACAGAAATTGAATCGGAATTAAATAGAAAAGTCACAATGCCGTCTTAAGTACAAGTAGACTGACTCTTCTTACTGACTATGTTTTGAACCATTCCTGTGACACTAGTTATAGATTCCGATTCTTCACTTCAGGTTTACTGTATACCTTGGACCTTCTTATTGACGATGAAACACAGAAATTGCATCGGATTTAAATACAAAAGGGACAATGCCGACTTAAGTACAAGAAGACTGACTCTTCCTACTGTCTATGTTTTGAATCATTCCTGTGACACTAGTTTTGGATTCCGATGCTTCACTTCAGGTTTTCTGTATCCCACTGACCTTCATATTGCCGATGAAACACAGAAATTGCATCGGAATTAAATACAAAAGGCACAATGCCGACTTAAGGACAAGAAGACTGACTCTTCATACCGACTATGTTTTGAACCATTCCTGTGACACTAGTTATTGATTCCGATGCTTCACTTCAGGTTTACTGTTTCCCTCTGACCTTCCTATTGACGATGAAACACAGAAATTGCATTGGAATTAAATACAAAAGGCACAATGCCGACTTAAGTACTAGAAGACTGACTCTTCTTACTGTCTATATTTTGAACCATTCCAGTGACACTAGTTATAGATTCCGATGCTTCACTTCAGGTTTACTGTATGCATTGGACCTTCTTATTGACGATGAAACACAGAAATTGCATCGGAAATAAATCCAAAAGGCACAATGCCGACTTAAGTACAAGACGTCTGACTCTTCTTACTGTCTATGTTTGGAACCATTACTGTGACACTAGTTATAGATTCCGATGCTTCACTATAGGTTTACAGAATCCCTTGGACCCTCTTATTGACGATGAAACACACAAATTGCATCGGAATTAAATACAAGAGGCTCAATGTCGACTTAAGGACAAGAAGATTGACTCTTCTTACTGACTATGCTTTGAACCATTCCTGTGACACTAGTTATAGATTCCGATGCTTCACTTCAGGTTTACTGTTTCCCTCTGACCTTCCTATTGACGATGAAAAACAGAAATTGCATCGGAATTAAATACGAAATGCACAAGGCCAACTTAAGTACAAGAAGATTTACTCTTCTTACTGACTATGTTTTGAACCATTCCTGTGACACTAGTTATAGATTCCGATGCTTCACTTCAGGATTACTGTATCACTCTGACCTTCTTAGTGATGATGAGACATAGAAATTGCATCGGAATAAGATACAAAAGGCACAATGCCGACTTAAGTACAGGTAGACCGACTCTTCTCACAGTCTATGTTTTGAACCATTCCTGTGACACTAGTTATAGATTCGGAGGCTTCACTTCAGGTTTACTGTATCCCTTAGACCGTCTTATTGACGATGAAACACAGAAATTGCGTCGGAATTAATTACAAAAAGCAAATGCCGACTAAAGTACACGAAGACTGACACTTCTTACTGTCTATGTTTTGAACCATTCCTGTGACACAAGTTATAGATTCCGATGCTACACTCCAGGTTTACTGTATCCCTTGGACCTTCTCATTGACGATGAAACACAGAAATTGCATCGGAATTTAATACAAAAGGCACAATGCCTTCTTAAGGACAAGAAGACTAACTGTTCTTACTGACTATGTTTTGAACCATTCCTGTGACACTAGTTATAGATTCCGATGCTTCACTTCAGGTTTATTGTATCCCTCTGACCTTCCTATTGACGACGAAACACAGAAATTGCATCGGAATTAAATATAAAAGGCACAATGCCGACTTAAGTACAAGAAAACTGACTCCTCTTACTGTCTATGATTTGAACCATTCCTGTGACACTAGTTTTAGATTCCGATGCTTCACTCCAGGTTCACTGTATCCCTTGGACCTTCTTATTGACGATGAAACACAGAAATTGAATCGGAATTAAATAGAAAAGTCACAATGCCGTCTTAAGTACAAGAAAACTGACTCTTCTTACTGACTATGTTTTGAACCATTCCTGTGACACTAGTTATAGATTCCGATGCTTCACTTCAGGTTTACTGTATACCTTGGACCTGCTTATTGACGATGAAACACAGAAATTGCATCGGATTTAAATACAAAAGGGACAATGCCGACTTAAGTACAAGAAAACTGACTCTACCTACTGTCTATGATTTGAATCATTCCTGTGACACTAGTTTTCGATTCCGATGCTTCACTTCATGTCTACTGTATCCCACTGACCTTCATATTGACGATGAAACACAGAAATTGCATCGGAATTAAATACAAAAGGCACAATGCCGACTTAAAGACAAGACGATTGACTCTTCATACTGACTGTGCTTTGAACCATTCCTGTGACCCTAGTTATAGATTCCGATGCTTCACTTCAGGGTTACTGTTTCCCTCTGACCTTCCTATTGACGATGAAACACAGAAATTGCATCGGAATTAAATACAAGAGGCACAATGCCGACTTAAGGACAAGAAGACTGACTCTTCTTAATGTCTATGTTTGAACCAGTCCTGTGACACTAGTTATAGATTCCGATGCTTCACTTCAGGTTTCCTGTATCCCTTTGACCTTCTTATTGCCGGTGAAACACAGAAATTGTATCGGAATTAAATACAAAAGGCACAATGCCGACTTAAGGACAAGACGATTGACTCTTCATACTGACTATGTTTTGAACCATTCCTGTGACACTAGTTATAGATTCCGATGCTTCACTTCAGGTTTCCTGTATCCCTTTGACCTTCTTATTGCCGGTGAAACACAGAAATTGTATCGGAATTCATTACGAAACGCACAGTGCCAACTTATGTACAAGAAGACTGACTCTTCTTACTGACTATGTTTTGAACGATTCCTGTGACACTAGTTATAGATTCCGATGCTTCACTTCAGGTTTACTGTATCCCTCTGACCTTCTTATTGACGATGAAACACAGAAACTGCATCGAAATGAAGTAGAAAAGGCACAATTCCGACGTAAGTACAAGAAGGCTGACTCTTCTTACTGTCTATGATTTGAACCATTCCTATGACACTAGTTGTACATTCCGATGCTTCACTTCAGGTTCACATTAACTCTTGGACCTACTTATTGACGATGAAACACAGAAATTGCATCAGGATTAAATACAAAAGGCACAATTCCGACTTAAGGACAAGAAGACTGACTCTTCTTACTGACTATGTTTTGAACCATTCCTGTGACACTAGCTATAGATTCCGATGCTTCACATCTGGTATACTGTATCCCTCAGACCTTCTTATTGACGATGAAACACAGAAATTGCATCGGAATTAAATACAAAAGGCACAATGCCGACTTAAGTGCAAGATGCTTGACTCTTTCTACTGTCTATGTTGCGAACCATTCCATTGACACTATTCATAGATTCCGATGCTTCACGCCAGGTTTACTGTATTCCTTGGACCTTCTTATTAACGATGAAACACAGAAATTGCATCGGAATTAAATAGAAAAGGCACAATGAAGACTTAAGTACAAGAAGACTGACTCTTCTTACTGACTATGCTTTGAACCATTCCTGTGACACTAGTTATAGATTATAATGCTTCACTTCAGTTTTACTGTATCCCTTGGACCTTCTTATTGACGATGAACCACAGAAATTAAATCGGAATTAAATACAAAAGGCACAATGTCGACTTAAGTACAAGAAGGCTGACTCTTCTTAGTGTCTATGTTATGAACCATTCCTGTGACACAAGTTATAGATTCCGATGCTACAGTCCAGGTTTACTGTATCCCTTGGACCTTCTTATTGACGATGAAACACAGAAATTGCATCGGAATTAAGTGCAAAAAGCACAATGTCGACTTAAGTACAAGAAGACTGACACTTCTTACTGTCTATATTTTGAACCATTCCAGTGACACTAGTTATAGATTCCGATGCTTCACTTAAGGTTTACTGCATGCCTTTGACCTTCGTATTGACGATGAAACACAGAAATTCCATCGGAATTAAATACAAAAGGCACAATGCCGGCTTCAGTACAAGACGTCTGACCCTTCTTACTGTCTATGTTTTTAACCATTACTGTGACACTAGTTATAGATTCCGATGCTTCACTCCAGGTTTACAGTATCCCTTGGACCCTCTTATGAGAATGAAACACAGAAATTGCATCGGAATTAAATACAAGAGTCACAATGCAGACTTAAGGACAAGAAGACTGACTCTTCTTACTGACTATTTTTTGAACCATTCCTGTGACACTAGTTATAGATTCAGATGCTTCACTTCATGTTTACTGTATACCTTGGACCTTCTTATTGACGATGAAACACAGAAACTGCATCGGATTTAAATCCAAAAGGGACAATGCCGACTTAAGTACAAGAAGACTGACTCTTCCTACTGTCTATGTTTTGAATCATTCCTGTGACACTAGTTTTGGATTCCGATGCTTCACTTCTGGTTTACTGTGTCCCACTGACCTTCATATTGACGATGAAACACAGAAATTGCATCGGAATTAAATACAAAAGGCACAATGCCGACTTAAGGACAAGAAGACTGACTCTTCATACTGACTATGTTTTGAACCATTCCTGTCGCACTAGTTATAGATTCCGATGCTTCACTTCAGGTTTACTGTTTCCCTCTGACCTTCCTATTGACGATGAAACACAGAAATTGCATCGGAATTAAAAACAAAAGGCACAATGCCGACTTAAGTACAAGAAGACTGACTCTTCTTACTGTCTATATTTTGAACCATTCCAGTGACACTAGTTATAGATTCCGATGCTTCACTTCAGGTTTACTGCATCCCTTGGACCTTCTTATTGACGATGAAACACAGAAATAGCATCGGAATTAAATACAAAAGGCACAATGCCGGCTTCAGTTCAAGACGTCTGACCCTTCTTACTATGTTTTGAACCATTACTGTGACACTAGTTATAGATTCCGATGCTTCACTCCAGGTTTACAGTATCCCTTGGACTTTCGTATTGACGATGAAACACAGAAATTGCATCGGAATTAAATACAAGAGGCACAATGCCGACTTAAGGACAAGAAGATTGACCCTTCTTATTGACTATGTTTTGAACCATTCCTGTAACACTAGTTATAGATTCTGATGCTTCACTTCAGGTTTACTGTTTCCCTCTGATCTTCCTATTGACGATGAAAAACAGAAACTGCATCGGAATTAAATACAAAAGGCACAATGCCGACTTAAGTACAAGAAGACTGACTCTTCTTACTGTCTATGTTTGAACCATTCCTGTGACACTAGTTATAGATTCCGATGCTTCACTTCCGGTTTACTGTATCCCTTAGACCTTCTTATTGACGATGAAACACAGAAATTGCATCGGAATTAAATTCAAAAGGCACAATGCCGACTTAAGGACAAGAAGACTAACTGTCCTTACTGACTTTGTTTTGAACCATTCCTGTGACACTAGTTATAGTTTCCGATGCTTCACTTCAGGTTTATTGTATCCCTCTGACCTTCCTATTGACGACGAAACACAGAAATTGCATCGGAATTAAATACAAAAGACACAATGCCGACTTAAATACAAGAAGACTGACTCTTCTTACTGACTATGATTGAACCATTCCTGTGGCACTAGTTATAAATTCCGATGCTTCACTTCAGGTTTACTGTATACCTTCGACCTTCTTATTGACGATGAAACACAGAAATTGCATCGGATTTAAATACAAAAGGGACAATGCCGACTTAAGTACAAGAAGACTGACTCTTCCTACTGTCTATGTTTTGAATCATTCCTGTGACACTAGTTCTGGATTCCGATGCTTCACTTCAGGTTTACTGTATCACACTGACCTTCATATTGACGATGAAACACAGAAATTGCATCGGAATTAAATACAAGAGGCACAATGCCGACTTAAGGACAAGAAGATTGACTCTTCTTATTGACTATGTTTTGAACCATTCCTGTGACACTAGTTATAGATTCTGATGCTTCACTTCAGGTTTACTGTTTCCCTCTGATCTTCCTATTGACGATGAAAAACAGAAATTGCATCGGAATTAAATACAAAAGGCACAATGCCGACTTAAGTACAAGAAGACTGACCCTTCTTACTGTCTATATTTTGAACCATTCCAGTGACACTAGTTATAGATTCCGATGCTTCACTGCAGGTTTACTGTATCCCTTAGACCTTCTTATTGACGATGAAACACAGAAATTGCGTCGGAATTAAATAAAAAATGCAAATGCCGTCTAAAGTACACGAAGATTGACACTTCTAACTGTCTATGCTTTGAACCATTCCTGAGACACAAGCCATAGATTCCGATGCTACACTCCAGGTTTACTGTATCCCTTGGACCTTCTCATTGACGATGAAACACAGAAATTGCATCGGATTTAAATACAAAAGGGACAATGCCGACTTAAGTACAAGAAGACTGACTCTTCCTACTGTCTATGTTTGAACCATTCCTGTGACACTAGTTATAGATTCCGATGCTTCACTTCAGGTTTACTGTTTCCCTCTGACCTTCTTAGTGATGATGAAACATAGAAATTGCATCGGAATAAGATACAAAAGGCACAATACCGACTTAAGTACAGGAAGACTGACTCTTCTCACTGTCTATGTTTTGAACCATTCCTGTGACACTAGTTATAGATTCCGATGCTCACTTCAGGTTTACTGTATCCCTTAGACCTTCTTATTGACGATGAAACACAGCAATTGTGTCGGAATTAAATACAAAAGGCAAATGCCGACTAAAGTACACGAAGACTGACACTTCTTACTGTCTATGTTTTGAACCATTCCTGTGACACAAGTTATAGATTCCGATGCTACACTCCAGGTTTACTGTATCCCTTGGACCTTCTCATTGACGATGAAACACAGAAATTACATAGGTATTAAATACAAATCTCACAATGCCGACTTATGGACAAGAAGACTAACTGTTCTTACTGACTATGTTTTGATCCATTCCTGTGACACTAGTTATAGATTCCGATGCTTCACTTCAGGTTTATTGTATCCCTCTGACCTTCCTATTGACGACGAAACACAAAAAATTGCATCGGAAATAAATACAAAAGGCACAATGCCGACTTAAGTACAAGAAGACTGACTCTTCCTACTGTCTATGTTTTGAATCATTCCTGTGACACTAGTTTTGGATTCCGATGCTTCACTTCAGGTTTACTGTATCTCACTGACCTTCATATTGACGATGAAACACAGAAATTGCATCGGAATTAAATACAAAAGGCACAATGCCGACTTAAGGACAAGAAGACTGACTCTTCATACTGACTATGTTTTGAACCATTCCTGTGACACTAGTTATAGATTCCGATGCTTCACTTCAGGTTTACTGTTTCCCTCTGACCTTCCTATTGACGATGAAACACAGATATTGCATCGGAATTAAATACAAAAGGCACAATGCCGACTTAAGTACAAGAAGACTGACTCTTCTTACTGTCTATATTTTGAACCATTCCCGTGACACTAGTTATAGATTCCGATGCTTCACTTCAGGTTTACTGTATGCCTTGGACCTTCTGATTGACGATGAAACACTGAAATTGCATCGGAAATAAATCCAAAAGGCACAATGCGGACTTAAGTACAAGACGTCTGACTCTTCTTACTGTCTATGTTTTGAACCATTACTGTGACACTAGTTATAGATTCCGATGCTTCACTATAGGTTTACAGTATCCCTTGTACTTTCTTATTGACGATGAAACACAGAAATTGCATCGGAATTAAATACAAGAGGCACAATACCGACTTAAGGACAAGAGGATTGACTCTTCGTACTGACTATGTTTTGAACCATTCCTGTGACACTAGTTATAGATTCCGATGCTTCACTTCAGGTTTACTGTTTCCCTCTGACCTTCCTATTGACGATGAAAAACAGAAATTGCATCGGAATTAAATACAAAAGGCACAATGCCGACTTAAGTACAACAAGACTGACTCTGCTTACTGTCTTTGTTTGAACCATTCCTGTGACACTAGTTATAGATTCCGATGCTTCACTTCTGGATTACTGTATCCCTCTGACCCTCTTAGTGATGATGAAACATAGAAATCGCATCGGAATAACATACAAAAGGCAAATGCCGACTAAAGTACACGAAGACTGACACTTCTTACTCTCTATGTTTTGAACCATTCCTGTGACACAAGTTAAAGATTCCGATGCTACACTCCAGGTTTACTGTATCCCTTGGACCTACTCATTGACGATGAAACACAGAAATTGCATCGGAATTAAATGCAAAAGGCACAATGCCGACTTAAGGACAAGAAGACTAACTGTTCTAATTGACTATGTTTGGAACCATTCCTGTGACACTCGTTATAGATTCCGATGCTTCACTTCAGGTTTATTGTATCCCTCTGACCTTCTTATTGACGATGAAACACAGAAATTGAATCGGAATTAAATAGAAAAGTCACAATGCCGTCTTAAGTACAAGAAGACTGACTCTTCTTACTGACTATGTTTTAAACCATTCCTGTGACACTAGTTATAGATTCCGATGCTTCACTTCAGGTTTACTGTATACCTTGGACCTTCTTATTGACGATGTCCGCCCCAGTAGCTGTGTGGTCAGCGTGACGGATTGCCGTCCTCTGGGCCCGGGTTCGATTCCCGGCTGGGTCGGAGATTTTCTCCGCTCAGGGACTGAGAGTTGTGTTGTGTTCAACATCATTTCATCCCCATCCGGCGTGCAGGTCGCCCAATGTGGCGCCGAATGTAAAAAGACCTGCGATATGGCACCCGGACCTACCCCGCGAGGGGCCTCCCGGCCAATGACGCCAAACGCTCATTTCCATTTCCATTGACGATGAAACACAGAAATTGCATCGGATTTAAATAAAAAAGGAGAATGCCGACTTAAGTACAAGAAGACTGACTCTTCCTACTGTTAATGTTTTGAATCATTCCTGTGACACTAGTTTTGGATTCCGATGCTTCACTTCAGGTTTACTGTATCCCACTGACCTTCATATTGACGATGAAACACAGAAATTGCATGGGAATTAAATACAAATAGCACAATGCCGACTTAAGGACAAGAAGACTGACTCTTCATACTGACTATGTTTTGAACCATTCCAGTGACACCAATTATAGATTCCGATGCTTCACTTCAGGTTTACTGTTTCCCTCTGACCTTCCTATTGACGATGAAACACAGATATTGCATCGGAATTAAATCCAAAAGGCACAATGCCGACTTAAGTACAAGACGTCTGACTCTTCTTAATGTCTATGTTTTGAACCATTACTGTGACACTAGTTATAGATTCGGATGCTTCACTATAGGTTTACAGTATCCCATGGACCCTCTTATTGACGATGAAACACAGACATTGCATCGGAATTAAATACAAGAGGCACACTGCCGACTTAAGGACAAGAAGATTGACACTTCTTACTGACTATGTTTTGAACCATTCCTGTGACACTAGTTATAGATTCCGATGCTTCACTTCAGGATTACTGTTTCCCTCTGACCTTCCTATTGACGATGAAAAACAGAAATTGCATCAGAATTAAATACAAAAAGCACAATGCCGACTTAAGTACAAGAAGACTCACTCTTCTTACTGTCTATGTTTGAACCATTCCTGTGACACTAGTTATAGATTCCGATGCTTCACTTCAGGATTACTGTATCCCTCTGACCTTCTTAGTGATGATGAAACATAGAAATTGCATCGGAATAAGATACAAAAGGCACAATGCCGACTTAAGTACAGGAAGACTGACTCTTCCCACTGTCTATGTTTTGAACCATTCCTGTGACACTAGTTATAGATTCCGATGCTTCACTTCAGGTTTACTGTATCCCTTAGACCTTCTTATTGACGATGAAACACAGAAATTGCGTCGGAATTAAATACAAAAGGCAAATGCCGACTAAAGTACACGAAGACTGACACTTCTTACTGTCTATGCTTTGAACCATTCCTGTGACACAAGTTATAGACTCCGATGCTACACTCCAGGTTTACTGTATCCCTTGGACCTTCTTATTGACGATGAGACACAGAAATTGCATCGGAATTAAATACAAAAGGCACAATGCCGACGTAAGGACAAGAAGACTAACTGTTCTTACTGACTATGTTTTGAACCATTCCTGTGACACTAGTTATAGATTCCGATGCTTCACTTCAGGTTTCCTGTATCCCTTTGACCTTCTTATTGCCGGTGAAACACAGAAATTATATCGGAATTAAATGCGAAAGGCACAATGCCAACTTATGTACAAGAGGTCTGACTCTTCTTACTGACTATGTTTTGAACGATTCCTGTGACACTAGTTAGAGATTCCGATGCTTCACTTCAGGTTTACTGTATCCCTCTGACCTTCTTATTGACGATGAAACACAGAAACTGCATCGAAATGAAATAGAAAAGGCACAATTCCGACTTAAGTACAAGAAGGCTGACCCTTCTTACTGTCTATGTTTTGAACCATTCCTATGACACTACTTGTACATTCCGATGCTACACTCCAGGTTTACTGTATCCCTTGGACCTTCTCATTGACGATGAAACACAGAAATTGCATCGGAATTAAATACAAAAGGCACAATACCGACTTAAGGACAAGAAGACTGTCTGTTCTTACTGACTATGCTTTGAACCATTCCTGTGACACTATTTATAGATTCCGAAGCTTCACTTCAGGTTTATTGTATACCTCTGACCTTCCTATTGACGACGAAACACAGAAATTGCATCGGAATTAAATACAAAAAGCACAATGCCGACTTAAGTACAAGAAGACCGACTCTTCCTACTGTCTATGTATTGAATCATTCCTGTGACACTAATTTTGATTCCGATGCTTCACTTCAGGTTTACTGTATCCCACTGACCTTCTTATTGACGATGAAACACAGAAATTGCATCGGAATTAAATACAAAAGGCACAATGCCGACTTATGGACAAGAAGACTCACTCTTCATACTGACTATGATTTGAACCATTCCTGTGACACTAGTTATAGATTCCGATGCTTCACATCAGGTTTACTGTTTCCCTCTGACCATCCTATTGACAATGAAACACAGAAATTGCATCCGAATTAAATACGAAAGCCACAATGCCGACTTAAGTACAAGAAGACCGACTCTTCTCACTGTCAATATTTTGAACCATTCCAGTGACACTAGTTATAGATTCCGATGCTTCACTTCAGGTTTACTGTATCCATTGGACCTTCTTATTGACGATGAAACACAGAAATTGCATCGGAATTAATTAGAAAAGGCACAACGCCGACTTAACTACAAGAAGGCTGTTGCTTCTTACTGTCTATGTTTTGAACCATTCCTATGACACTAGTTGTACATTCCGATGCTTAACTTCAGGTTCACTGTATCCCTTGGACCTTCTTATTGACGATGAAACACAGACATTTCATCAGAATTAAATACAAAATGCACAATGCCGACTTAAGGACAAGAAGACTGACTCTTCTTACTGACTATGTTCTGAACCATTCCTGTGACACTTGCTATAGATTCCGATGCTTCACATCTGGTATACTGCATCCCTTAGACCTTCTTATTGACGATGAAACACAGATATTGCATCGGAATTAAATACAAAAGGCACAATGCCGACTTAAGTACAAGAAGACTGACTCTTCTTACTGTCTATGTTGTGAACCATTCCATTGACACTAGTTATAGATTCCGATGCTTCACTCCAGGTTTACTGTATCCCTCTGACCTTCTTATTGACGAGGAAACACAGAAATTGTATCGGAATTAAATAGAAAAGCCACAATGCTTACTTAAGAACAAGAAGACTGACCCTTCTTACTGTCTACGTTTTGATCCATTCCTGTAACACTAGTTATAGATCCGATGCATCACTCCAGGTTTACTGTATCCCTTGGACCTTGTTATTGACGATGAAATACAGAAATTGCATCGGAACTAAATAGAAAAGGCACAATGCCGACTTAAGTACAAGAAGACTGACTCTTTCTACTGTCTATGCTTTGAACCATTCCTGTGACACTAGTTATGGATTCCGATGCTTCACTTCAGGTTTACTGTATCCCTTGGACCTTCTTATTGACGATGAAACACAGAAATTGCATCGGAATTAAATACATAAGGCACAATTCCGACTTAAGTACATGAAGACCGACTCTCCTACTGACTGTTATTTGAACCATTCCTGTGGCACTAGTTATAGATTCCGAGGCTTCACTTCAGGTTTACTGTATCCCTCTGACCTTCTTATTGACGAGGAAACACAGAAAATGAATCGGAATTAAATTGAAACGTTACAATGCCTATTTAAGTACAAGAAGACTGACTCTTCTTACTGACTACGTTTTGAACCATTCCTGTGACACTTGTTATAGATTCCGATGCATGGCTTCAGTTTTACTGTATCCCTTGGACCTTGTTATTGACGATGAAACACAGAAATTGCATCGGAATTAAATACAAAAGGCACAATGCCTACTTAAGGACAAGAAGACTGACTCTTCTTACTGACTATGTTTTGAACCATTCCTGTGACACTAGCTATAGATGCCGATGCTTCACTTCAGGTTTCCTGCATCCCTCTGACCTTCTTGTTGCCGGTGTAACACAGAAATTGCATCGGAATTAAATACGAAATGCACAATGCCAACTTAGGTACAAGAAGATTGACTCTTCTTACTGACTATGTTTTGAACCACTCCTGTGACACTAGTTATAGATTCCTATGCTTCACTTCAGGATTACTGTATCCCTCTGACCTTCTTATTGATGATGAAACATAGATATTGCATCGGAATAAGATACAAAAGGCACAATGTCGTCTTAAGTACAGAAGACTGACTCTTCTTACTGCCTATGATTTGAACTATTCCTGTGTCACTAGTTATAGATTCCGATGCTTCACTTCAGGTTTTCTGTATCTCTTAGACCTTCTTATTGACGATGAAACACAGAAATTGCGTCGGAATTAAATACAAAAGCAAATGCCGACTAAAGTACACGAAGACTGACTCTTCTTACTGTCTATGTTTTGAACCATTCCTGTGAAACAAGTTATAGATTCCGATGCTACACTCCAGGTTTACTGTATCCCTTGGACCTTCGTATTGACGATGAAACACAGAAATTGCATCGGAATTAAATACAAAAGGCACAATGCCGACTTAAGGACAAGAAGACTGTTTGTTCTTACTGACTATGCTTTGAACCATTCCTGTGACACTAGTTATAGATTCCGAAGCTTCACTTCAGGTTTATTGTATCCCTCCGACCTTCCTATTGACGACGAAACACAGAAATTGCATCGGAATTAAATAGAAAAGGCACAATGCCGACTTAAGTACAAGAAGACTGACTCCTCTTACTGTCTAAGTTTGAACCATTCCTGTGACACTAGTTTTAGATTCCGATGCTTCACTCCAGGTTTACTGTATCCCTTGGACCTTCTTATTGACGATGAAACACAGAAATTGCATCGGATTTAAATACAAAAGGCACAATGCCGACTTAAGTACAAGAAGACTGACTCTTCCTACTGTCTATGTTTGAAACATTCCTGTGACACTAGTTTTGGATTCCGATGCTTCACTTCAGGTATCCTGTGTCCCACTGACCTTCTTATTGACGATGAAACACAGAAATTGCATCGAAATTAAATACATAAGACACAATGCCGACTTATGGACAAGAAGACTCACTCTTCATACTGACTATGTTTTGAACCATTCCTGTGACACTAGTTATAGATTCCGATGCTTCACTTCAGGTTTACTGTTTCCCTCTGACCTTTCTATTGACGATGAAACACAGAAATTGCATCGGAATTAAATACAAAAGGCACAATGCCGACTTAAGTACAAGAAGACTGACTTTTCTTACCGTCTATATTTTGAACCATTCCACTGACACTAGTTATAGATTCCGATGCTTCACTTCATGTTTACTGTATCCCTTGGACCTTCTTATTGACGATGAAACACAGAAATTGCATCGGAAATAAATCCAAAAGGCACAATGCCGACTTAAGTACAAGATGTCTGACTCTTCTTACTGTCTATGCTTTGAACCATTACTGTGACACTAGGTATAGATTCCGATGCTTCACTCCAGGTTTACAGTATCCCTTGGACCCTCTTATTGACGATGAAACACAGAAATTGCGTCGGAATTAAATACAAGAGGCACAATGCCAACTTAAGGACAAGAAGGCTGTTCCTTCTTACTGTCTATGTTTTGAACCATTCCTATGACACTAGTTGTACATTCCGATGCTTCACTTCAGGTTCACTATATCCCTTGGACCTTCTTATTGACGATGAAACACAGACATTGCATCAGAATTAAATACAAAAGGCACAATGCCGACTTAAGGACAAGAAGACTGACTCTTCTTACTGACTATGTTCTGAACCATTCCTGTGACACTAGCTATAGATTCCGATGCTTCACATCTGGTATACTGCATCCCTCAGACCTTCATATTGACGATGAAACACAGATATTGCATCGGAATTAAATACAAAAGGCACAATGCCGACTTAAGTACAAGAAGACTGACTCTTCTTACTGTCTATGTTGTGAACCATTCCATTGACACTAGTTATAGATTCCGATGCTTCACTCCAGGTTTACTGTATCCCTCTGACCTTCTTATTGACGAGGAAACACAGAAATTGTATCGGAATTAAATAGAAAAGCCACAATGCTTACTTAAGTACAAGAAGACTGACTCTTCTTACTGTCTACGTTTTGAACCATTCCTGTGACACTAGTTATAGATTCCGATGCATCACTCCAGGTTTACTGTATCCCTTGGACCTTGTTATTGACGATGAAATACAGAAATTGCATCGGAACTAAATAGAAAAGGCACAATGCCGACTTAAGTACAAGAAGACTGACTCTTTCTACTGTCTATGTTTTGAACCATTCCTGTGACACTAGTTATGGATTCCGATGCTTCACTTCAGGTTTACTGTATCCCTTGGAACTTCTTATTGACGATGAAACACAGAAATTGCATCGGAATTAAATACATAAGGCACAATTCCGACTTAAGTACATGAAGACCGACTCTCCTACTGACTATTATTTGAACCATTCCTGTGATACTAGTTATAGATTCCGATGCTTCACTTCAGGTTTACTGTATCCCTCTGACCTTCTTATTGACGAGGAAACACAGAAAATGAATCGGAATTAAATTGAAACGTTACAATGCCTATTTAAGTACAAGAATACTGACTCTTCTTACTGACTACGTTTTGAACCATTCCTGTGACACTAGTTATAGATTCCGATGCATGGCTTCAGTTTTACTGTATCCCTTGGACCTTGTTATTGACGATGAAACACAGAAATTGCATCGGAATTAAATACAAAAGGCACAATGCCTACTTAAGGACAAGAAGACTGACTCTTCTTACTGACTATGTTTTGAACCATTGATGTGACACTAGCTATAGATTCCGATGCTTCACTTCAGGTTTCCTGCATCCCCCTTACCTTCTTATTGCCGGTGTAACACAGAAATTGCATCGGAATTAAATACGAAATGCACAATGCTAACATAGATACAAGAAGATTGACTCTTCTTACTGACTATGTTTTGAACCACTCCTGTGACACTAGTTATAGATTCCGATGCTTCACTTCAGGATTACTGTATCCCTCCGACCTTCTTATTGATGATGAAACATAGATATTGCATCGGAATAAGATACAAAAGGCACAATGCCGTCTTAAGTACAGAAGACTGACTCTTCTTACTGCCTATGTTTTGAAGTATTCCTGTGACACTAGTTATAGATTCCGATGCTACACTCCAGGTTTACTGTATCCCTTGGACCTTCGCATTGACGATGAAACACAGAAATTGCATCGGAATTAAATACAAAAGGCACAATGCCGACTTAAGGACAAGAAGACTGTTTGTTCTTACTGACTATGCTTTGAACCATTCCTGTGACACTAGTTATAGATTCCGAAGCTACACTTCAGGTTTATTGTATCCCTCCGACCTTCCTATTGACGACGAAACACAGAAATTGCATCGGAGTTAAATAGAAAAGGCACAATGCCGACTTAAGTACAAGAAGACTGACTCCTCTTACTGTCTATGTTTGAACCATTCCTGTGACACTAGTTTTAGATTCCGATGCTTCACTCCAAGTTTACTGTATCCCTTGGACCTTCTTATTGACGATGAAACACAGAAATTGCATCGGATTTAAATACAAAAGGCACAATGCCGACTTAAGTACAAGAAGACTGACTCTTCCTACTGTCTATGTTTGAATCATTCCTGTGACACTAATTTTGGATTCCGATGCTTCACTTCAGGTATACTGTATCCCACTGACCTTCTTATTGACGATGAAACACAGAAATTGCATCGAAATTAAATACATAAGGCACTATGCCGACTTATGGACAAGAAGACTCACTCTTCATACTGACTATGTTTTGAACCATTCCTGTGACACTAGTTATAGATTCCGATGCTTCACTTCAGGTTTACTGTTTCCCTCTGACCTTTCTATTTACGATGAAGCACAGAAATTGCATCGGAATTAAATACAAAAGGCACAATGCCGACTTAAGTACAAGAAGACTGACTCTTCTTACCGTCTATATTTTGAACCATTCCAGTGACACTAGTTATAGATTCCGATGCTTCACTTCATGTTTACTGTATCCCTCTGACCTTCTTATTGACGATGAAACACAGAAATTGCATCGGAAATAAATCCAAAAGGCACAATGCCGACTTAAGTACAAAACGTCTGACTCTTCTTACTGTCTATGCTTTGAACCATTACTGTGACACTAGGTATAGATTCCGATGCTTCACTCCAGGTTTACAGTATCCCTTGGACCCTCTTATTGACGATGAAACACAGAAATTGCGTCGGAATTAAATACAAGAGGCACAATGCCAACTTAAGGACAAGAAGGCTGTTTCTTCTTACTGTCTATGTTTTGAACCATTCCTATGACACTAGTTGTACATTCCGATGCTTAACTTCAGGTTCACTGTATCCCTTGGACCATCTTATTGACGATGAAACACAGACATTGCATCAGAATTAAATACAAAATGCACAATGCCGACTTAAGGACAAGAAGACTGACTCTTCTTACTGACTATGTTCTGAACCATTCCTGTGACACTTGCTATAGATTCCGATGCTTCACATCTGGTATACTGCATCCCTCAGACCCTCTTATTGACGATGAAACACAGATATTGCATCGGAATTAAATACAAAAGGCACAATGCCGACTTAAGTACAAGAAGACTGACTCTTCTTACTGTCTATGTTGTGAACCATTCCATTGACACTAGTTATAGATACCGATGCTTCACTCCAGGTTTAATGTATCCCTCTGACCTTCTTATTGACGAGGAAACACAGAAATTGTATCGGAATTAAATAGAAAAGCCACAATGCTTACTTAAGTACAGGAAGACTGACTCTTCTTACTGTCTACGTTTTGAACCATACACTAGTTACAGATTCCGATGCATCACTCCAGGTTTACTGTATCACTTGGACCTTGTTATTTACGATGAAATACAGAAATTGCATCGGAACTAAATAGAAAAGGCACAATGCCGACTTAAGTACAAGAAGACTGACTCTTTCTACTGTCTATGTTTTGAACCATTCCTGTGACACTAGTTATGGATTCCGATGCTTCACTTCAGGTTTACTGTATCCCTTGGACCTTCTTATTGACGATGAAACACAGAAATTGCATCGGAATTAAATACATAAGGCACAATGCCGACTTGAGTACATGAAGACCGACTCTCCTACTGACTATTATTTGAACCATTCCTGTGACACTAGTTATAGATTCCGATGCTTCACTTCAGGATTACTGTATCCCTCTGACCTTCTTATTGATGATGAAACATAGATATTGCATCGGAATAAGATACAAAAGGCACAATGCCGTCTTAAGTACAGAAGACTGACTCTTCTTACTGCCTATGTTTTGAACTATTCCTGTGACACTAGTTATAGATTCCGATGCTTCACTTCAGGTTTACAGTATTCCTTAGACCTTTTTATTGACGATGAAACACAGAAATTGCGTCGGAATTAAATACAAAAGCAAATGCCGACTAAAGTACACGAAGACTGACTCTTCTTACTGTCTATGTTTGAACCATTCCCGTGAAACAAGTTATAGATTCCGATGCTACACTCCAGGTTTACTGTATCCCTTGGACCTTCGTATTGACGATGAAACACAGAAATTGCATCGGAATTAAATACAAAAGGCACAATGCCGACTTAAGGACAAGAAGACTGTTTGCTCTTACTGACTATGCTTTGAACCATTCCTGTGACACTAGTTATAGATTCCGAAGCTTCACTTCAGGTTTATTGTATCCCTCCGACCTTCCTATTGACGACGAAACACAGAAATTGCATCGGAATTAAATAGAAAAGGCACAATGCCGACTTAAGTACAAGAAGACTGACTCCTCTTACTGTCTATGTTTGAACCATTCCTGTGACACTAGTTTTAGATTCCGATGCTTCACTCCAGGTTTACTGTATCCCTTGGACCTTCTTATTGACGATGAAACACAGAAATTGCATCGGATTTAAATACAAAAGGCACAATGCCGACTTAAGTACAAGAAGACTGACTCTTCCTACTGTCTATGTTTGAATCATTCCTGTGACACTAGTTTTGGATTCCGATGCTTCACTTCAGGTATACTGTATCCCACTGACCTTCTTATTGACGATGAAACACAGATATTGCATCGAAATTAAATACATAAGGCACAATGCCGACTTATGGACAAGAAGACTCACTCTTCATACTGACTATATTTTAAACCATTCCTGTGACACTAGTTATAGATTCCGATGCTTCACTTCAAGTTTATTGTATCCCTCTGACCTTCTTATTGGCGATGAAACACAGAAATTGCATCGGAATGAAATACAAAAGGCACAGTGCCGACTTGACCACAAGAAGACTGACTCTTCTTACTGACTATGTTTTGAACCATTCCTGTGACACTTGTTATAGATTCCGATGCTTCACTTCAGGTTTACTGTATACCTTATACCTTCTCATTGACGATGAAACACAGAAATTGCATCGGAATTAAATACAAAATGCACAGTGCCGACTTAAGTACAAGAAGACTGACTCTTCCTACTGTCTATGTTTAGAATCCTTCCTGTCACACTAGTTTTGCATTCCGATGCTTCACTTCAGGTTTACTATATTCCTCTGACCTTCTTATTGGCGATGAAACACAGAAATTGCACGGAATGAAATACAAAAGGCACAATGCCGGCTTAAGTACAAGTAGAATGATTCTTCCTACTGTCTATGTTTTGAACTATTCCTGTGACACTAGTTATAGATTCCGATGCTTCACTTCTGGTTTACTGTATCCCTCTGACCGTATTGCCGATGAAACTCAGAAATTGCATCGGAATTAAATACAAAAGGCACAATGCCGACTTAAGGACAAGAAGACTGACTATTCTTTCTGACTATGTTTTGAACAATTCCTGTGACACTAGTTATAGATTCCGTTGCTTCACTTGAGGTTTACTGTTTCCCTTGGACCCTCTTATTGACGATGAAACACTGAAATTGCATCGGAATTAAATACAAAAGAAACAATGCCGACTTAAGTACAAGAAGACTGACTCTTCTACTGTCTATGTTTTGAACCTTTTCTGTGACACTATTAATAGAGTCCGATGCTTCGCTTCAGGTTTACTGTATCCCTTGGGCCTTCTTAATGCCGGTGAAACACAGAAATTGCATCGGAATTAAATACGAAATGCACAATGCCAATTTAAGTACAAGAAGATTGACTCTTCTTACTGACTATGTTTTGGACCATTCCTGTGACACTAGTTATTGATTCCGATGCTTCACTTTAGGATTTCTGTATCCCTCTGACCTTCTTATTGATGATGAAACACAGAAATTGCATCGGAATAAGATACAAAAGGCACAATGCCGACTTAAGTACAAGAAGACTGGCTCTTCCTACTGTCTATGTTTGAATCATTCCTGTGACACTAGTTTTGGATTCCGATGCTTCACTTCTGGTTTACTGTATCCCTCTGACCGTATTGCCGATGAAACTCAGAAATTGCATCGGAATTAAATACAAAAGGCACAATGCCGACTTAAGGACAAGAAGACTGTTTGTTCTTACTGACTATGCTTTGAACCATTCCTGTGACACTAGTTATAGATTCCGAAGCTCACTTCAGGTTATTGTATCCCTCCGACCTTCCTATTGACGATGAAACACAGAAATTGCATCGGATATAAATACAAAAGGCACAATGCCGACTTAAGTACAAGAAGACTGACTCTTCCTACTGTCTATGTTTGAATCATTCCTGTGACACTAGTTTTGGATTCCGATGCTTCACTTCAGGTATACTGTATCCCACTGACCTTCTTATTGACGATGAAACTCAGAAATTGCATCGAAATTAAATACATAAGGCACAATGCCGACTTATGGACAAGAAGACTCACTCTTCATACTGACTATGTTTTGAACCATTCCTGTGACACTTGTTATAGATTCCGATGCTTCACTTCAGGTTTACTGTTTCCCTCTGACCTTTCTATTGACGATGAAACACAGAAATTGCATCGGAATTAAATACAAAAGGCACAATGCCGACTTAAGTACAAGAAGACTGACTCTTCTTACCGTCTATATTTTGAACCATTCCAGTGACACTAGTTATAGATTCCGATGCTTCACTTCATGTTTACTGTATCCCTTGGACCTTCTTATTGACGATGAAACACAGAAATTGCATCGGAAATAAATCCAAAAGGCACAATGCCGACTTAAGTACAAGACGTCTGACTCTTCTTACTGTCTATGCTTTGAACCATTACTGTGACACTAGGCATAGATTCCGATGCTTCACTCCAGGTTTACAGTATCCCTTGGACCCTCTTATTGACGATGAAACACAGAAATTGCGTCGGAATTAAATACAAGAGGCACAATGCCAACTTAAGGACAAGAAGGCTGTTTCTTCTTTCTGTCTATGTTTTGAACCATTCCTATGACACTAGTTGTACATTCCGATGCTTCACTTCAGGTTCACTGTATCCCTTGGACCTTCTTATTGACGATGAAACACAGACATTGCATCAGAATTAAATACAAAAGGCACAATGCCGACTTAAGGACAAGAAGACTGACTCTTCTTACTGAGTATGTTCTGAACCATTCCTGTGACACTAGCTATAGATTCCGATGCTTCACATCTGGTATACTGTATCCCTCAGACCTTCTTATTGACGATGAAACACAGAAATTGCATCGGAATTAAATACAAAAGGCACAATGCCGACTTAAGTACAAGAAGACTGACCCTTCTTACTGTCTATGTTGTGAACCATTCCATTGACACTAGTTATAGATTCCGATGCTTCACTTCAAGGTCATTGTATCCCTCAGACCTTCTTATTAACGATGAAACACAGAAATTGCGTCGGAATTAAATAGAAAAGGCACAATGTCGACTTAAGTGCAAGAAGACTGACTCTTCTTACTGTCTATGTTTTGAACCATTCCTGTGACGGTAGTTATAGATTCCGATGCTTCACTCCAGGTTTACTGTATCCCTTGGACCTTCTTATTGACGATCAAACACAGAAATTGGATCGGAATTAAATAGAAAAGGCACAATGCCGACTTAAGTACAAGAAGACTGACTCTTCTTACTAACTATGTTTTGAACCATTCCTGTGACACTTGTTATAGATTCCGATGCTTCACTTCAGGTTTACTGAATACCTTGGACCTTCTCATTGACGATGAAACACAGAAATTGCATCGGAATTAAATACAAAATGCACAGTGCCGACTTAAGTACAAGAAGACTGACTCTTCCTACTGTCTATGTTTAGAATCCTTCCTGTGACACTAGTTTTGCATTCCGATGCTTCACTTCAGGTTTACTATATTCCTCTGACCTTCTTATTGGCGATGAAACACAGAAATTGCATCGGAATGAAATACAAAAGGCACAATGCCGGCTTAAGTACAAGAAGACTGACTCTTCCTACTGTCTATGTTTTGAACTATTCCTGTGACACTAGTTATAGATTCCGATGCTTCACTTCAGGTTTACTGTATCCCTCTGACCGTATTGCCGATGAAACTCAGAAATTGCATCGGAATTAAATACAAAAGGCACAATGCCGACTTAAGGACAAGAAGACTGACTATTCTTACTGACTATGTTTTGAACAATTCCTGTGACACTAGTTATAGATTCCGTTGCTTCACTTGAGGTTTACTGTTTCCTTTGGACCTTCTTATTGACGATGAAACACAGAAATTGCATCGGAATTAAATACAATAGAAACAATGCCGACTTAAGTACAAGAAGACTGACTCTTCTACTGTCTATGTTTTGAACCTTTTCTGTGACACTATTTATAGAGTCCGATGCTTCGCTTCTGGTTTACTGTATCCCTTGGGCCTTCTTAATGCCGGTGAAACACAGAAATTGCATCGGAATTAAATACGAAATGCACAATGCCAACTTAAGTACAAGAAGATTGACTCTTCTTACTGACTATGTTTTGGACCATTCCTGTGACACTAGTTATTGATTCCGATGCTTCACTTTAGGATTTCTGTATCCCTCTGACCTTCTTATTGATGATGAAACACAGAAATTGCATCGGAATAAGATACAAAAGGCACAATGCCGACTTAAGTACAAGAAGACTGACTCTTCTTACTGTCTATGTTTTAAACCATTCCTGTGACACTAGTTATAGATTCCGATGCTTCACTTCAGGTTTACCGTATCCCTTAGACCATCTTATTGACGATGAAACACAGAAATTGCATTGGAATTAAATACAAAAGGCAAACGCCGACTTAAGTACACGAAGACTGACTCTTCTTACTGTCTATGTTTTGAACCATTCCTGTGACACAAGTTATAGATTTCGATGTTACACTCCAGGTTTACTGTATCCCTTGAACCTTCTCATTGTCGATGGAACACAGAAATTGCATCGGAATTCAATACAAAAGGCACAATGCCGACTTACGGACAAGCAGACTGACTGTTCTACTGACTATGTTTGAACCATTCCTGTGACACTAGTTATAGATTCCGATGCTTCACTTCAGGTTTATTGTATCCCACTGACCTTCTTATTGACGATGAAACACAGAAATTGCATCGGAATGAAATAGAAAAGGCACAATGTCGACTTAAGTACAAGAAGACTGACTCTTCTTACTGTCTATGTTTTGAACCATTCCTGTGACACTAGTTATAGATTCCGATGCTTCAGTCCAGGTTTAGTGTATCCCTTGGACCTTCTTGTTGACGATGAAACACAGAAATTGCATCGGAATTAAATACAAAAGGCACAGTGCCGACTTAAATACAAGAAGACTGACTCTTCTTACTGACTATGTTTTGAACCATTCCTGTGACACTTGTTATAGATTCCGATGCTTCACTTCAGGTTTACTGTATACCTTGGACCTTCTTATTGATGATGAAACACAGAAATTGCATCGGAATTAAATACAAAAGGCACAATGCCGACTTAAGTACAAGGAGCATGACTCTTCTTACTGTCTATGTTTTGAACCATTCCATTGGCACTAGTTATAGATTCCGATGCCTCACTCCAGGTTTACTGCTTCCCTTGGACCCTCTTGTTGACGATGAAACACAGAAATTGCATCGGAATTAAATAGAAAAGGCACAATCAAGACATAAGTTCAAGAAGGCTGACTCTTCTTACTGACTATGTTTTGAACCATTCCTGTGACACTAGTTATAGATTGCAATGCTTCACTTCAGGTTCACTGTATCCCTTGGACCTTCTTGTTGACGATGAAACACAGAAATTGCATCGGAATTAAATACAAAAGGCACAGTGCCGACTTAAATACAAGAAGACTGACTCTTCTTACTGTCTATGTTTTGAACCATTCCTGTGACACTAGTTATGGATTCCCATGCTACACTCCAGGTTTACTCCAACCCTTGGACCATCTTATTGACGATGAAACACAGAAATTGCGTCGGAATTAAATACAAAATTTCTGGCTATACAAGAAACAAGATACCCAGATGAGGATACAGTACAGGCAGACCAGTACAGGATTTATAAAGGGAAACCAGCGCAGATAGTGAAGAATACAAAAGGTCTTCGGGGATATGGCACAGCATTTGTGATACATAACTCATTCTCTACTAAGGTACTAGAATTTAAATCTAAATCACCAAGAATATCATTGATAACATTCAGAAATAAAAATAAAAAGTACACACTTATAAATGCCCATGCACCAATAAATAAAGACAACCAACAAAATCCAGAGAAAGTGCAGACATTTTGGGAGGAACTGGAAGAAACAATAGGGAAGATCCCTGAGCAACACACTACAATTCTGTTAGGGGACTTTAGTGCACAAATTGGAAGAAACGAATTATCAAAATGCACAGGGAGGTTTACAGCACACACTAAAACTAACATGAATGGCCAGAGATTAGTAGAGTTTTGTGAGAAATTCAAATTGAACATTATGACAACTAAATTCCAGAAGAATCCCAAAAAACAAACAACATGGAAATCACCGAACAAATTACTTGGCGAGTTCCAGATTGATCACGTGGCAATAAGTTATGATAATTCAAGGGACATTCAAGATGTACAGGTGGTGAAAGGGGCCAACTTTGATTCTGACCATTATCTGACCAAAATTAAGATGAAATTAACACCAGAAAGAAGTCACAAGAGTGACGAAACAAAAATAGCCAAATATAGAGTACAGGACTTAATGCTCAATCAGCAAGTCTTAGACGACTACAAGGAAAAGACAGATAAAATCAAAAGTCACAAATGGGAAGAAATTGCAACCTCAATACGAGACGTAGCAGAACAAACAATTTTACTAACCAAAAAGAAAAAGCATCCCTGGTGGAATGAGGTCTGTGAGAAAGCACTACAGAAAAGAGCCAGAACTTGGGAGAAATACAACTCAACCAAAAGGCCAACTGACTGGGAGCAGTTCAAAACGCAAAGACGTGAAACGACGAAAATCATTAAAAGTGAACGAAGGAAATATGACACACAACAAATACAGAAAATACAAGATGAATTTTCTAAGAACAATACACGCAATTTCTTTCAAACATTCAGAACTACAATATCAAGATATAAACCACCGACACTCTGCTTCAAAGATGAAAAAGGAAATCTGATCACCAGCGTGGAACAAAATTGCCAACACCTAGCGAACTACTTTGAAACGCTGCTAAGCTGCAAAAGACCTGATGAAACCTTGACATTTGAGAAGCCTAAGAATAAGCTACCAGACTCTGAACCACCTAATAAAGAAGAAATTAAAGAGATCTTGAAAGGATTGAAAAACAATAAAGCATCTGGTAAAGATTCGTTAGTCGCGGAACTACTGAAATACGCAGGAGAAAACTTAATAAATAATTTCGAGGCGCTGTTTGAAGAGATTTGGAATACAGAGAAGATTCCGGAGGAATGGAAGACAGCATTGATTCATCCGTTACATAAGAAGGGTGCCAAGACAAATGCAAATAACTACAGAGGTATCTCATTGTTATCAGTGGCCTATAAGATCCTATCCAAGGCACTACAAAACAGGATTGAAAATCAAGTAGAGAAAGAACTGGGTGAATATCAGGCTGGGTTTAGAAAAGGAAGATCATGCAGTGAACAGATATTCAGTCTACTCTCCATAATACAACTTCGCGCACGCACATCGAAAAATCTAGTAATTACATTCATAGACTTCAAAAAAGCATATGATTCTATTGATAGACCAACCCTGATTAACACATTAGAAGAATTTGGGATTGATGATAAAAGCAGAAGTCTAATCCAGGAAACCCTTACGGGAACAAAATCGCAAGTGAAGTTTTTGGGTAGATTGTCACAACCGTTTGTAATTGGAACAGGTGTTAGACAAGGGGATGGGCTCTCCCCACTGTTGTTTAACATTGTCCTTGAAAAAGTGGTCAGGGAATGGAGAAAGAAGATGGCAGAAGCTGGAGTGAAAAATCGGATAACGTTAGGAAGAAATAAAACAAAAATTGAATGTCTGGCATTTGCTGATGACATGGCAATATTGGCAGATGACATCGAAACAGCAAAGATTCAGATAGAAATGCTGCATGAGATCGCTGAGAAGACAGGTCTACAAATATCGTATGAAAAGACAGAACTGATGATACAGGACAAAACAGACCCAACACAGACATTGCAAACTAAATATGGAATAATTAAGAGAGTTCATAAATTTAAGTATCTAGGGGAATGGATTACACCGACAGGGTTACCAAATGTTTCACTACAGGAAAGAGCAATAAAGATGGAAACGGCATACCAGCTATGCCGAAATGTATACAATAAAAAGTCGATCTCCATCAATGCCAAGCTCAGGCACTACAATGCGGTAATAAAACCAGAAAGTTTGTATGCGATTGAATGCATCCCACTGAACAGAAAACGTCTGTTGGAGAAATTGGAAATAAAAGAGAGAAAAATAATGAGAAAGATCTTAGGACCTAAAAAGGATGGACAAGATTATATATTGCGATCCAATAAAGAGTTATACGAGAAAATTGAAAAACTGACAACATACTTTAAAAAGAGAAGACTGAGTTTCTATGGGCATGTCAAAAGAATGGCACCAGAAAGAACGGCAAAGAAAATCCTGGAATACATGGAAAGCAGAAAGACACAAATTAACTGGCTGAAAGAAGTAAAAGAAGACATTGCAGAAATGAACATTATACGAGAGACAGTTTACAACAGAATGGAATATAGGAATGCCATCAACAAAATACAGGGATTCAAAGACCGAACGCAATCAAAGAAGACGGGAAAAACCTGGTCGCAAGAACGTAAAGAAGCCCACTCAGAAAAAATGAAGAAGTACTGGGAAGAACGCAAGAAAAAGCACAAGAAATGACTGATGCTTAGCGTAGTCCAAAGTTGACTGTAACGAATAATAATAATAATAAAAGGCACAATTGCATCGGAATTAAATACAAAAGGCACAGTGCCGACTTAAATACAAGAAGACTGACTCTGCCTACTGTCTATGTTTTGAACTATTCCTGTGACACTAGTTATAGATTCCGATGCTTCACTTCAGGTTTATTGTATCCCTCTGACCGTATTGCCGATGAAACTCAGAAATTGCATCGGAATTAAATACAAAAGGCACAATCCCGACTTAAGGACAAGAAGACTGACTATTCTTACTGACTATGTTTTGAACAATTCCTGTGACACTAGTTATAGATTCCGTTGCTTCACTTGAGGTTTACTGTTTCCCTTGGACCTTCTTATTGACGATGCAACACAGAAATTGCATCGGAATTAAATACAAAAGAAACAATGCCGACTTAAGTACAAGAAGACTGACTCTTCTACTGTCTATGTTTTGAACCTTTTCTGTGACACTATTTACAGAGTCCGATGCTTCGCTTCAGGTTTACTGTATCCCTTTTGCCTTCTTAATGCCGGTGAAACACAGAAATTGCATCGGAATTATATACAAAATGCACAATGCCAACTTAAGTACAAGAAGATTGACTCTTCTTACTGACTATGTTTTGGACCATTCCTGTGACACTAGTTATAGATTCCGATGCTTCACTTTAGGATTTCTGTATCCCTCTGACCTTCATATTGATGATGAAACACAGAAATTGCATCGGAATAAGATACAAAAGGCACAATGCCGACTTAAGTACAAGAAGACTGACTCTTCTTACTGCCTATGATTTAAACCATTCCTGTGACACTAGTTATAGATTCCGATGCTTCACTTCAGGTTTACTGTATCCCTTAGACCATCTTATTGACGATGAAACACAAAAATTGCATTGGAATTAAATACAAAAGGCAAACGCCGACTTAAGTACACGAAGACTGACTCTTCTTACTGTCTATGTTTTGAACCATTGCTGTGACACAAGTTATAGATTTCGATGTTACACTCCAGGTTTACTGTATCCCTTGAACCTTCTCATTGTCGATGAAACACAGATATTGCATCGGAATTCAATACAAATGGCACAATGCCGACTTACGGACAAGCCGACTGACTGTTCTACTGACTATGTTTGAACCATTCCTGTGACACTAGTTATAGATTCCGATGCTTCACTTCAGGTTTATTGTATCCCACTGACCTTCTTATTGAAGATGAAACACAGAAATTGCATCGGAACTAAATAGAAAAGGCACAATGTCGACTTAAGTACAAGAAGACTGACTCTTCTTACTGTCTATGTTTTGAACCATTCCTGTGACACTAGTTATACATTCCGATGCTTCACTCCAGGTTTACTGGATCCCTTGGACCTTCTTGTTGACGATGAAACACAGAAATTGCATCGGAATTAAATACAAAAGGCACAGTGCCGACTTAAATACAAGTAGACTGACTCTTCTTACTGACTATGTTTTGAACCATTCCTGTGACACAAGTTATAGATTCCGATGCTTCACTCCAGGTTTACTGTATACCTTGGACCTTCTTATTGACGATGAAACACAGAAAAAGCATCGGAATTAAACACAAAAGGCACAATGCCGACTTAAGTACAAGGAGACTGACGCTTCTTACTGTCTATGTTTTGAACCATTCCATTGACACTAGTTATAGATTCCGATGCATCACTCCAGGTTTACTGTATACCTTGGCCTTCTTATTGACGATGAAACACAGAAATTGCATCGGAATTAAACACAAAAGGCACAATGCCAACTTAAGTACAAGAAGACTGACTCTTCTTACTGTCTATGTTTTGAACCATTTCTGTGACACTAGTTATAGATTCCGATGCTTCACTCCAGGTTTACTGTATCCCTTGGACCTCCTTATTGACGATGAAACACAGAAATTGCATCGGAATTAAATAGAAAAGGCACAATGCCGACTTAAGTACAAGAAGACTGACTCTTCTTACTGACTATGTTTGAACCATTCCTGTGACACTAGTTATAGATTGCGATGCTTCACTTCATGTTTACTGTATACCTTAAACCTTCTTATTGACGATGAAACACAGAAATTGCATCGGAATTAAATACAAAAGGCACAGTGCCGACTTAAATACACGAAGACTGACTCTACTTACTGACTATGTTTTGAACCATTCCTGTGACACTTGTTATAGATTCCGATGCTTCACTTCAGGTTTACTGTATACCTTGGACCTTCTTATTGACGATGAAACACAGAAATTGCATCGGAATTAAATACAAAATGCACAATGCCGACTTAAGTAAAAGAACACTGACTATTCCTACTGTCTATGTTTTGAATCATTCCTGTGACACTAGTTTTGGATTCCGATGCTTCACTTCAGGTTTACTGTATCCCTCTGACCTTCTTATTGACGATGAAACACAGAAATTGCATCGGAATTAAATACAAAAGGCACAATGCCGACTTAAGTAGAAGACGTCTGACTCTTCTTACTGTCTATGTTTTGAACCATTACTGTTACACTAGTTATAGATTCCGATGCTTCACTCCAGGTTTACTGTATCCCTTGGACCTTCTTATTGCCATTGAAACACAGAAATTGCATCGGAATTAAATACAAGTGGCACAATGCTGACTTAAGGACAAGAAGACTGACTCTTCTTACTGACTATGTTTTGAGCCAATCCTGTGACACTAGTTATAGATTCCGATGCTTCACTTCAGGTTTACTGTATCCCTCTGACCTTCCTATTGACGATGAAACACAGAAATTGCATCGGAATTAAATACAAAAGGCACAATGCCGACTTAAGTACATGAAGACTGACTCTTCTTACTGTCTACATGTGAACCATTCCTGTGACACTAGTTATAGATTCCGATGCTTCACTTCAGGTATCCTGTATCCCTCTGACCTTCTTATTGCCGGTGAAACACAGAAATTGCATCGGAATTAAATACGAAAGGCACAATGCCAACTTAAGTACAAGAAGACTTACTCTTCTTACTGACTATGTTTTGAACCATTCCTGTGACACTAGTTATAGATTCCGATGCTTCACTTCAGGTTTACTCTATCCCTCTGACCTTCTTATTGACGATGAAACACAGAAATTGCATCGGAATTAAATAGAAATGGCACAATGCCGACTTAAGTACAAGAAGACTGACTCTTCTAACTGTCTATGTTTTGAACCATTCCTGTGACACTAGTTGTAGATTCCGATGCATCACTTCAGGTTTACTGTATCCCTTGGACCTTCTTATTGTTGATGAAACACAGAAATTGCATCGGAATTAAATGGAAAAGGCACAATTACGACTTAAGTACATGAAGACTGACTCTTCTTACTGACTATGTTTTGAACCATTCCTGTGACACTGGTTATAGGTTCCGATGATTCACTTCAGGTTTACTGTATCCCTTGGACCTTCTTATTGACGATGAAGGACAGAAATTGCATCGGAATTAAATACAAAAGGCGAAATGAAGACTTAAGTACACGAAGACTGACTCGTCTTACTGTCTATGTTTTGACCCATTCCTGTGACACTAGTTATAGATTCCGATGCTACACTCCATGTTTACTCTATCCCTTGGACCTTCTTACTGACGATGAAACACAGATATTGCATCGGAATTAAATACAAAAGGTACAATGCCGACTTAAGGACAAGAAATCTGACTGTTCATACCGACTATGTATTGAACCATTCCTGTGACACTAGCTATAGATTTCGATGCTTCACTGCAGGTTTATTGTATCCCTCTGACCTTCTTATTGACGATGAAACACAGAACTTGCATCGGAATTAAATAGAAAAGTCACAATGTCGACCTAAGTACAAGAAGACTGACTCTTCTTACTGTCTATGTTTTGAACCATTCCTGTGACACTAGTTATAGGTTCCGATGCTTCACTCCAGGTTTACTGTATCTCTTGGACCTTCTTTTTGACGATGATACACAGAAATTGCATCGGAATGAAATCGAAAAGGCACAATGCTGACTTAAGTACAAGAAGACTGACCCTTCCTACTGTCTATGTTTTTAACCATTCCTGTGACACTAGTTATAGATTCCGATTCTTCACTTCAGGTTTACTGTATCCCTCTGACCTTATTGCCGATGAACCACAGAAATTGCATCGGAATTAAATATAAAAGGCACAATACCGACTTAAGGACAAGAAGACTGACTCTTCTTACTGACTATGTTTTGAACCATTCCTGAGACACTAGTTATAGATTCCGATGCTTCACTTCAGGTTTACTGTATCCCTCAGACCTTCTTATTGCGGTGAAACACAGAAATTGCATCGGAATTAAATACGAAAGGCACAATGCAAACTTAAGTACAAGTAGGCTGACCATTCCTACTGACTATGTTTTGAACCATTCCTGTGTCAGTAGTTATAGATTCCGATGCTTCACTTCAGGTTTACTGTATCCCTTGGACCTTCTTATTGACGATGAAACACAGAAATTGCATCGGAATTAAATACAAAAGACACAATGCCGAATTAAGTACAAGAAGACTGACTCTTCTTACACGCTATGCTTTGAACCATTCCTGTGACACTAGTTATAGATTCCGATGCTTCACTTCAGGTTTACTGTATCCCTTGGACCTACTTATTGACGATGAAACACAGAAATTGCATCGGAATTCAATACAAAAGGCACAATGCCGACTTAAGCACAAGAAGACTGACTCTTCTTACTGACTATGCTTTGTACCATTCCTGTGACACTAGTTATAGATTCCGATGCTTCACTTCAGGTTTACTGTATCCCTCTGACCTTCTTAGTGACGATGAAACACAGAAATTGCATCGGAAATAAATACAAAAAGCACAACGCCGACTTAAGTACAAGAATACTGACTCATCTTACTGTCTATGTTTTGAACCGTCCCTGTGACACTAGTTATAGATTCCGATGCTTCACTCCATGTTTACTGTATCCCTTGGACCTTCTTATAGACGATGAAACACAGAAATTGCATCGGAATTGAATACAAAAGGCACAATGCCGACTTAAGTACAAGAACACTGACTCTTCTTACTGACTATGTTTTGAACCATTCTTGTGACACAAGTTATGGATTCCGATGCTTCACTTCAGGTTTACTGTATCCTTCTGACCTTCTTATTGACGATGAAACACAGAATGTGCATCGGAATTAAATACAAAAGGCACAATGCCGAATTAAGTACAAGAAGACTGACTCTTCTTACTGTCTGTTTTTGAACCAGTCCTGTGACACTAGGTAGAGACTCCGATGCTTCACTCCAGGTTTACTGTATCCCGTGGACCGTCTTATTGGCGATGAAACACAGAAATTGCGTCGGAATTAAATACAAAAGGCACAATGTCGACTTAAGTAAAAGAAGTCTTACTCTTCTTACTGTCTATGATTTGAACCATTCCTGTGACACTAGTTATAGATTCCGATGCTTCACTCCAGGTTTACTCTATCCCTTGGACCTTCTTATTGACGATGAAACACAGAAATTGCATCAGAATCAAATAGAATATGCACAATGATGACTTTAGTGCAAGAAGACCTACTATTCTTACTGACTATGCTTTGAACCATTCCTGTGACACTAGTTATAGATTCCGATGCTTCACTTCAGGATTACTGTATCCCTTGGTCCTTCTTATTGACGATGAAACACAGAAATAGCTTCGGAATTAAATACAAAAGGCACAATGCCGACTTAAGTACAAGAAGACTGACTCTTCTTACTATGCTGTGAACCTTTCCTGTGACACTAGTTATAAATTCCGATGCTTCACGTCAGGTTTACTGTATCCCTTGGACCTTCTTATTGACGATGAAACACAGAAATTGCATCGGAATTAAATACATAAGGCACAATGCAGAATTAAGTACAACAAGACTGGCTCTTCTTACTGTCTATGTTTTGAACCATTCCTGTGACTCTAGTTATAGATTCCGATGCTTCACTCCAGGTTTACTGTATCCCTTGGACCTTCTTATTGACGATGAAACACAGAAATTGCATCGGAATTAAATACAAAAAGCACAATGCCGACTTAAAGACAAAAAGATTGACTCTTCTTACTGACTATGATTTGAACCATTCCTGTGACACTAGCTATAGATTCCGATGCTTCACTTCAGGTTTACTGTATCCCTCTGACCTTCTTATTGACGAAGAAACACAGAAATTGCATCGGAACGAAATACAAAAGGCACAATGCCGACTTAGGTACAAGAAGACTGAGTCTACTTACTGTCTATGTTTTGAACCATTCCATTGACACCAGTTATAGATTCCGATGCTTCACTCCAGGTTTACTGTATCCCTTGGACCTTGTTATTGACGATGAAACATAGAAATCGCATCGGAATTAAATAGAAAAGGTACAATGCCGACTTAAGTACAAGAACACTGACTCTTATTACTGACTATGTTTTAACCATTCCTGTGACAATAGTTATAGATTCCGATGCTTCACCTCAGGTTTACTGCATCCCTTGGATCTTCTTATTGACGATGAACCACAGAAATTGCATCGGAATTAAATACAAGAGGCAAAATGCCGACTTAAGTACACGAGGACTGACTCTTCTTACTGTCTATGATTTGAACCATTCCTGTGACACTAGTTATAGATTCCGATGCTACACTCCAGGTATACTGTATCCCTCTGACCTTCTTATTGACGATGAAACACAGAAATTGCATCGGAATTAAATACAATAGGCACAATGCCGACATAAGGACAAGAAGACTGACTCTTCTTACTGTCTATGATTTGAACCATTCCATTGACACCAGTTATAGATTCCGATGCTTCTCTTCAGGTTTGCTGTATCCCTCTGACCTTCTTATTGACGATGAAACACAGAAATTGCATCGGAACTAAATAGAAAAGGCACAATGTCGACTTAAGTACAAGAAGACTGACTCTTCTTACTGTCTATTATTTGAACCATTCCTGTGACACTAGTTATAGATTCCAATGCATCACTAAAGGTTTACTGTATCCCTTGGACCTGCTTATTGACGATGAAACACAGAAATTGCATCGGAACTAAATACAAAAGGCACAATGCCGACTTAAGTACATGAAGACCGACTCTTCCTACTGACGATGTTTTGAACCACTCCTGTGACACTAATTATAGATTCCGATGCTTCACTCCAGGTTTACTGTATCCCTTGGTCCTTCTTATTGACGATGAAACACAGAAATTGCATCGGAAATAAATACAAAAGGCACAATGCCGACTTAAGGACAAGAAGACTGACTCTTATTACTGACTATATTTTGAACCTTTCCTGTGACACTAGCTATAGATTCCAATGCTTCACTTCAGGTTTACTGTATCCCCTGGACCTTCTTATTGACGATGAAACACAGAAATTGCATCGGAATTATTTACAAAAGACAAAATGCCAACTTAAGTACACGAAGACTGACTCTTCTTACAGTCTATGATTTGAACCATTCCTGTGACACTAGTTATAGACTCCGATGCTACACTCCTGGTTTACTGTATCACATGGACCTTCTTATTGACGATGAAACACAGAAATTGCATCGGAATTAAATACAAAATTCACAACGCCGACTTAAGGATAAGAAGACTGGCTCTTCTTACTGACTTTGTTTTGAACAATTCCTGTGACACTAGTTATACATTCCGATTCTTCACTTCAGGTTTACTGTATCGCTTGGACCGTCCTATTGACGATGAAACACAGAAATTGCATCGGAATTAAATACAAAATGCACAGTGTCGACTTATGTACAAGAAGACTGACTCTTCCTACAGTCTATGTTTTGAACCATTCCTGTGTCACTAGTTATAGATTACGATGCTTCACTTCAGGTTTACTGTATCCCTTGGACCTTCTTATTGACGATGAAACACAGAAATTGCATCGGAATTAAATACAAATGGCACAATGCCGACATAAGTACATGAAGACCAACTCTTCCTACTGACTATGTTTGAACCGTTCCTGTGACACTAGTCATAGATTCCAAAGCTTCACTTGAGGTTTACTGTATCCCTTGGACCTTCTTATTGACGATGAAACACAGAAATTGCATCGGGATTAAAAACAAAAGGCACAATGGCGACTTAAGGATAAGAAGACTGGCTCTTCTTACTGACTTTGTTTTGAACCATTCCTGTGACACTAGTTATAGATTCCGATGCTTCACTTCAGGTTTACTGTATCCCTTGGACCTTCTTATTGACGATGAATCGCAGAAATTGCATCGGAATTAAATACAAAAGGCACAACGCCGTCTTAAGTACAACAAGACTGACCCTTCTTACTGTCTATGCTTTGAACCATTCCTGTGACACTAGTTATAGATTCCGATGCGTCATTTCACGTTTACTGCATCCCTTGGACCTTCTTATTTACGATGAAATACAGAAATTGCATCGGAATTAAACACAAAAGGCGGAATGCAGACTTAAGTACAAAAAGACGGACTCCTCTTACTGACTATGATTTGAACCATTCCTGTGACACTAGTTATAGATTCCGATGCTTCACTTCAGGTTTACTCTATCCCTCTGACATTCTTTTTGACGATGAAACACAGAAATTGCATCGGAATTAAATAGAAAAGGCACAATGCCGACTTAAGTACAAGAAGACTGACCCTTCCCACTGTCTATGTTTTGAACCATTCCTGTGACACTAGTTATAGATTCCCATGCTTCACTTGAGGTTTACTGTATCCCTTGGACCTTCTTATTGACGATGAAACACAGAAATTGCATCGGAATTAAATAGAAAAGGCACAATGCCGACTTAAGTACAAGAAGACTGACTCTTCCCACTGTCTATGATTTGAACCATTCTTGTGACACTAGTTATAGATTGAGATGCTTCACTTGAGGTTTACTGTATCCCTTGGACCTTCTTATTGACGATGAAACACTGAAATTGCTTTGGAATTAAATAGAAAAGGCACAATGCCGAGTTAAGTAGAAGACAACTGACTTTTCTTACTGTCTATGCTCTGAATATTCCTGTGACACTAGTAATAGATTCTGATGCTTCACCTCAGGCTTACTGTATACCTTGGACCTTCTTATTGACCATGAAACACAGAAATTGCATCAGAATCAAATAGAATATGCACAATGATGACTTTAGTGCAAGAAGACTTACTATTCTTACTGACTATGCTTTGAACCATTCCTGTGACACTAGTTATAGATTCCGATGCTTCACTTCAGGATTACTGTATCCCTTGGTCCTCCTTATTGACGATGAAACACGGAAATTGCATCGGAATTAAATACAAAAGGCACAATGCAGAATTAAGTACAACAAGACTGACTCTTCTTACTGTCTATGTTTTGAACCATTCCTGTGACTCTAGTTATAGATTCCGATGCTTCACTCCAGGTTTACTGTATCCCTTGGACCTTCTTATTGACGATGAAACACAGAAATTGCATCGGAATTAAATACAAAAGGCACAATGCCGACTTAAGGACAAAAAGATTGACTCTTCTTACTGACTATGTTTTGAACCATTCCTGTGACACTAGCTATAGATTCCGATGCTTCACTTCAGGTTTACTGTATCCCTCTGACCTTCTTATTGACGAAGAAACACAGAAATTGCATCGGAATTAAATACAAAAGGCACAATGCCGATTTAAGTACAAGAAGACTGACTCTTCTTACTGTCTATGTTTTGAACCATTCCATTGACACCAGTTATAGATTCCGATGCTTCACTCTAGGTTTACTGTATCCCTTGGACCTTGTTATTGACGATGAAACATAGAAATCGCATCGGAATTAAATAGAAAAGGTACAATGCCGACTTAAGTACAAGAACACTGACTCTTATTACTGACTATGTTTTAACCATTCCTGTGACAATAGTTATAGATTCCGATGCTTCACCTCAGGTTTGCTGTATTCCTCTGACCTTCTTATTGACGATGAAACACAGAAATTGCATCGGAACTAAATGGAAAAGGCACAATGCCGACTTAAGTACAAGAAGACTGACTCTTCCTACTGTCTATGTTTTGAACCATTCCTGTGACACTAGTTATAGATTCGGATGCTTCACTTCAGGTTTATTGTATCCCTTGGACCTGCTTATTGACGATGAAACACAGATATTGCCTTGGAATTAAATACAAAAGGCACAATACCCACTTAAGTACAGGAAGACTGACTCTTCCTACTGTCTATGTTTTGAACCATTCCTGTGACACTAGTTTTGGATTCCGATGCTTCACTTCAGGTTTGCTGTATCCCTCGGACCTGCTTATTGACGATGAAACACAGAAATTGCATCGGAATTAAATAGAAAAGGCACAATGTCGACTTAAGTACAAGAAGACTGACTCTTCTTACTGTCTATTTTTTGAACCATTCCTGTGACACTATTTATAGATTCCAATGCTTCACTAAAGGTTTACTGTATCCTTGGACCTGCTTATTGACGATGAAACACAGAAATTGCATCGGAGTTAAATACAAAAGGCACAATGCCGACTTAAGTACATGAAGACCGACTCTTCCTACTGACGATGTTTTGAACCACTCCTGTGACACTAGTTATAGATTCCGATGCTTCACTCCAGGTTTACTGTATCCCTTGGTCCTTCTTATTGACGATGAAACACAGAAATTGCATCGGAATTAAATACAAAAGGCACAATGCCGACTTAAGGACAAGAAGACTGACTCTTATTACTGACTATATTTTGAACCATTCCTGTGACACTAGATATAGATTCCGATGCTTCACTTCAGGTTTACTGTATCCCCTGGACCTTCGTATTGACGATGAAACACAGAAATTGCATCGGAATTAAATACAATAGGCAAAATGCCGACTTAAGTACACGAAGACTGACTCTTCTTACAGTCTATGATTTGAACCATTCCTGTGACACTAGTTATAGACTCCGACGCTACACTCCTGGTTTACTGTATCCCATGGACCTTCTTATTGACGATGAAACACAGAAATTGCATCGGAATTAAATACAAAATTCACAATGCCGACTTAAGTACAAGAAGACTGACTCTTCCTACAGGCAATGTTTTGAACCATTCCTGTGTCACTAGTTATAGATTACGATGCTTCACTTCAGGTTTACTGTATCCCTTGGACCTTCTTACTGACGATGAAACACAGAAATTGCATCGGAATTAAATACAAAAGGCACAATGCCGACATAAGTACATGAAGACAAACTCTTTCTACTGACTATGTTTGAAACGTTCCTGTGACACTAGTTATAGATTCCAACGCTTCACTTGAGGTTTACTGTATCCCTTAGACCTTCTTATTGACGATGAAACACAGAAATTGCATCGGAATTAAATAAATAAAGGCACAATGCCGACTTAAGTGGAAGAAGACTGACTCATCTTACTGTCTATGTTTTGAACCATTCCTGTGACCCTAGTTACAGATTCGGATACTTCACTTCAGGTTTACTGTATCACTGTGACCTTCTTATTGACGATGAAACACAGAAATTGCATCGGAATTAAATACAAAAGGCACAATGCCGTCTTAAGTACAAGTAGACCGACCCCTCTTACTGTCTATGTTTTGAACCATTCCTGTGACACTAGTTATAGATTCCGATGCGTCATTTCAGGTTTACTGTATCCCTCGGACCTTCTTATTGACGATGAAACACAGAAATTGCATCGGAATTAAATACAAAAGCCTCAATGCCGACTTAAGTACAAGAAGACTGACTCTTCTTACTGACTATGATTTGAACCATTCCTGTGACACTAGTTATAGATTGCAATGCTTCACGTCAGGTTTACTGTATCCCTCTGACCTTCTTATTGACGATTAAACACAGAAATTGCATCGGAATTAAATACAAAAGGCACAATGCCGACTTAAGTACAAGAAGACTGACTCTTATACTGTCTATGTTTTGTACCATTTCTGTGACACTGGTTATAGAGTCCGATGCTTCACTTCAGGTTTACTGTATCCCTTGGGCCTTCTTAGTGACGATGAAACACAGAAATTGCATCGGAATTAAATACAAAAGGCACAATGCCGACTTAAGTAGAAGAAGACTGACTCTTCTTACTGTCTATATTTTGAACCATTCCAGTGACACTAGTGATCGATTCCGATGCTTCACTGCAGGTCTACTGTATCCCTTGGGTCTTCTTTTTGACGATGAAACACAGAAATGCATCGGAATTAAATACAAAAGGCACAATGCCGACTTAAGTACAAGACGTCTGACTCTTCTTACTGTCTATGTTTTGAACCATTACTGTGTCACTAGTTATAGATTCCGATGCGTCATTTCAGGTTTACTGTATCCCTCGGACCTTCTTATTGACGATGTATCACAGAAATTGCATCGGAATTAAATACAAAAGCTCAATGCCGACTTAAGTACATGAAGACTGACTCTTATACTGTCTATGTTTTGAGCCATTTCTGTGACACTAGTTATAAAGTCCGATGCTTCACTTCAGGTTTACTGTATCCCTTGGACCTTCTTAGTGACGATGAATCACAGAAATTGCATCGGAATTAAATACAAGAGGCAAAATGCCGACTTAAGTACAAGAAGACTGACTCTTCTTACTGTCTATATTTTGAACCATTCCAGTGACACTTGTAATCGATTCCGATGCTTCACTGCAGGTCTAATGTATCCCTTGGGAATTCTTTTTGACGATGAAACACAGAAATTGCATCGGAATTAAATACAAAAGGAAGAATGCCGACTTAAGTACAAGAAGACTGACTCTTCTTACTGTCTATGTTTTGAACGATTCCGTTGACACTAGTTATAGATTCCGATGCTTCACTCCAGGTTTACTGTATCCCTTGGACCTTGTTATTGACGATGAAACACAGAAATTGCATCGGAATTAAATAGAAAAGGCACAATGCCGACTTAAGTACAAGAAGACTGGCTACTCTTACTGACTATGTTTTGACCATTCCTGTGACACTAGTTATAGATTCCGATGCTTCACTTCAGGTTTACTGTATCCCCTGGACCTTTTTATTGACGATGAAACACAGAAATTGCATCGGAATTAAATACAAAAGGCACAACGCCGTTAAGTACAAGAAGACTGACACTTCTTACTGTCAATGTTTTGAACCATTCCATTGACACTAGTTATAGATTCCGATGCTTCACTCCAAGTTTACTGTATCCCTTGGACCTTGTTATTGACGATGAAACACAGAAATAACTTCGGAATTAAATACAAAAGGCACAATGCCGACTTAAGGACATGAAGACTGACTCTTCTCACTGGCTTTGTTTTGAACCATTCCTGTGTCACTAGTTATAGATTCCGATGCTTCACTTCAGGTTTATTGTGTCCCTCTTACTTTCTTATTGACGATGAAACACAGAAATTGCATCGGAATTAAATAGAAATGGCACAATGACGACTTAAGTACAAGAAGACTGACTCTTCTTACTGTCTATGCTTTGAACCATTCCTGTGACACTAGTTATAGAATCCGATGCTTCACTCCAGGTTTACTGTATCCCTTGGACCAGTTTATTGACGATGAAACACAGAAATTGCATCGGAATTCAATACAAATGGCACAATGCCGACTTAACTACAAGAAGACTGACACTTCCTACTGTCTCTGCTTTGAACCATTCCTGTGACACTAGTTTTGGATTCCGATGCTTCACTTCAGGTTTGCTGTATCCCTCTGACCTTCTTATTGACGATGAATCACAGTAATTGCATCGGAATTAAATAGAAGAGGCACAATGCCGACTTAAGTACAAGAAGACTGACTCTTCCTACTGTCTATGTTTTGAACCATTCCTGTGACACTAGTTATCGATTCCGATGCTTCACTTCAGGTTTACTGTATCCCTTGGACCTGCTTATTGACGATGAAACACAGAAATTGCCTCGGATTTAAATACCAAAGGCACAATGCCGACTTAAGTACAAGAAGACTGACACTTCCTACTGTCTATGTTTTGAACCATTTCTGTGACACTAGTTTTAGATTCCGATGCTTCACTTCAGGTTTGCTGTATCCCTCTCACCTTCTTATTGACGATGAAACACAGAAATTGCATCGGAATTAAATAGAAAAGGCACAATGTTGACTTAAGTACAAGAAGACTGACTCTTCTTACAGTCTATGTTTTGAACCATTCCTGTGACACTAGTTATAGATTCCAATGCTTCACTCCAGGTTTACCGTATCCCTTGGACCTGCTTATTGACGATGAAACACAGAAATTGCATCGGAAATAAATAGAAAAGGCACAATGCCTACTTAAGTACAAGAAGACTGACTCTTCTTACTGACTATGTTTTGACCATTCCTGTGACACTAGTTATAGATTCCGATGCTTCACTTCAGGTTTACTGTATCCCCTGGACCTTCTTATTGACGATGAAACACAGAAATTGCATCGGAATTAAATACAAAAGGCAAAATGCCCACTCAAGTACACGAAGACTGACTCTTCTTACAGTCTAATATTTGAACCATTCCTGTGACACTAGTTATAGACTCCGATGCTACACTTCAGGTTTACTGTATCCCATGGACCTTCTTATTGACGATGAAACACAGAAATTGCATGGGAATTAAATACAAAAGGCACAATGCCGACTTAAGGATAAGAAGACTGGCTCTTCTTACTGACTTTGTTTTGAACCATTCCTGTGACACTAGTTATAGATTCCGATGCTTCACTTCATATTTACTGTATCGCTTGGACCGTCCTATTGACGATGAAACACAGAAATTGCATCGGAATTAAATACAAAAGGCACAGTGCCAACTTAAGTACAATAAGACTGACTCCTCCTACAGTCCATGTTTTGAACCATTCCTGTGTCACTAGTTATAGATTATGATGCTTCACTTCAGGTTTACTGTATCCCTTGGACCTTCTTATTGTCGATGAAACACAGAAATTGTATCGGAATTAAATACAAAAGGCACAATGCCGTCATAAGTACATGAAGACCAACTCTTCCTACTGGCAATGTTTTAACCGTTCCTGTGACACTAGTTATAGATTCCGATGCTTCACTTGAGGTTTACTGTATCCCTTGGACCTTCTTATTGACGATGAAACACAGAAATTGCATCGGAATTAAATACAAAAGGCACAATGCCGACTTAAGTACAAGAAGACTGACTCTTCTTACTGTCTATGTTTGGAACCATTCCTGTGTCACTAGCTATAGATTCCGATGCGTCATTTCAGGTCTACTGTATCCCTTGGACCTTCGTATTTACGATGAAATACAGAAATTGCATCGGAATTAAACACAAAAGGCTCAATGCCGACTTAAGTACAAAAAGACTGACTCCTCTTACTGACTATGATTTGAACCATTCCTGTGACACTAGTTATAGATTCCGATGCTTCACTTCAGGTTTACTGTGTCCCTCTGATCTTCTTTTTGACGATGAAACACAGAAATTGCATCGGAATTAAATAGAAAAGGCACAATGCCGACTTAAGTACAAGAAGAATGACTCTTCCCACTGTCTATATTTTGAACCATTCCTGTGACACTTGTTATAGATTCCGATGCTTCTCTTGAGGTTTACTGTATCCCTTGGACCTTCTTATTGACGATGAAACACAGAAATTGCATCGGAATTAAATACAAAAGGCACAATGCCGACTTAAGTACAAGAAGACTGACTCTTTTAACTGTCTATATTTTGAACCATTCCAGTGACACTAGTAATAGATTCCGATGCTTCACTGCAGGTCTACTGTATCCCTTGGGTCTTCGTTTTGACGATGAAACACAGAAATTGCATCGGAATTAAATACAAAAGGCACAATGACGACTTAAGTACAAGACGTCTGACTCTTCTTACTGTCTATGCTTTGAACCATTACTGTGACACTAGTTATAGATTCCGATGCTTCACTCCAGGTTTACTGTAACCCCTTGGACCGTCTTATTGAAGATGAAACACATAAATTGCAGCGGAACTAAATACAAGAGGCACAATGCCGACTTAAGGACAAGAAGACTGACTCTCCTTACTGACTATGCTTTGAACCATTCCTGTGACACTAGTTACGGTTCCCGATGCTTAACTTCAGGATTACTGTATCCCTTGGACCTTCTTAGTGACGATGAAACACAGAAATTGCATCGGAAATAAATACAAAAAGCACAACGCCGACTTAAGTACAAGAATACTGACTCATCTTACAGCTTATGTTTTGAACCGTCCCTGTGACACTAGTTAAAGATTATGATGCTTCACTCCAGGTTTACTGTATCCCTTGGACACTCTTATTGACGATGAAACACAGAAATTGCATCGGAATTAAATACAAACGGCACAATGCCGACTTAAGTACAAGAAGACTGACTTTTCTTACCATGTTTTGAACCGTTCCTGTGACACTAGTTATAAATTCCGATGCTTCACTTCAGGTTTACTGTACCCCTTGGACCCTCTTATTGACGATGAAACACACAAATTGCATCGGAATTAAATACAAACGGCACAATGCAGAATTAAGTACAAGAAGACTGACTCTTCTTACTGTCTATGTTTTGAACCATTCCATTGACACTAATTAGAGATTCCGATGCTTCACTCCAGGTTTACTGTATCCCTTGGACCTTCTTATTGACGATGAAACACAGAAATTGCATCGGAATTAAATACAATAGGCTCAATGCCGACTTAAGTACAAGAAGACTGACTCTTCTTACGTTCTATGTTTTGAACCATTCCTGTGACACTAGTTATAGATTCCGATGCTTTACTCCAGGTTTACTGTATCCCATGGACCCTCTTATTGACGATGAAACACAGAAATTGCATCGGAATTAAATACAGAAGGCACAATGCCGACTTAAGGACAAGAAGACTGAATTTCCTTACTGACTTTGTTTTGAATTATTCCTGTGACACTAGTTATAGATTCCGATGCTTCACTTCAGGTTTATTGTGTCCCTCTGACCTTCTTATTGACGATGAAACACAGAAATTGCATCGGAATTAAATAGAAAAGGCACAATGTCGACTTAAGTACAAGAAGACTGACTCATCTTACTGTCTATGATTTGAACCATTCCTGTCACACTAGTTATAGATTCCGATGCTTCACTCCAGGTTTACTGTATCCCTTGGACATTCTTATTGACGATGAAACACTGAAATTGCATCGGAATTAAATACAATAGGCACAATGCCGACTTAAGTACAAGAAGACTGAGTCTTCTTTCGTTCTATGCTTTGAAGCATTCCTGTGACACTAGTTATAGATTCCGATGCTTTACTCCAAATTTACTGTATCCCTTGGACACTCTTATTGACGATGAAACACAGAAATTGCTTCGGAATTAAATAGAAAAGGCACAATGCCGACTTAAGTACAAGAAGACTGACTCTTCTTACTGTCTGTGTTTTGAACCATTCCATTGACACTAGTTATTGATTCCGATGCTTCACTCCAGGTTTACTGTATCCCTTATACCTTGTTATTGACGATGAAACACAGAAATTGCATCGGAATTAAATAGAAATGGCACAATGCCGACTTAAGTACAAGAAGACTGACTCTTCTTACTGACTATGTTTTGAACGATTCCTGTGACACTAGTTATAGATTCCGATGCTTCACTTCAGGTTTACTGTATCCCCTGGACCTTCGTATTGACGATGAAACACAAAATTGCATCGGAATTAAATACAAAAGGCACAAGCCGACTTATGGATAAGAAGACTGACTCTTCTTACTGACTTTATTTTGAGCCATTCCTGTGACAGTAGTAATAGCATTCGATGCTTCACTTCAGGTTTACTGTATCCCTTGGACCGTCATATTGACGATGAAACACAGAAATTGCATCGGAATTAAATACAAAAGGCTCAGTGACGACTTAAGTACAAGAAGACTGACTCTTCCTACAGTCTATGTTTTAAACCATTCCTGTGTCACTAGTTATAGATTACGATGCTTCACTTCAGGTTTACTGTATCCCCTGGACCTTCGTATTGACGATGAAACACAGAAATTGCATCGGAATTAAATACAAAAGGCACAATGCCGACTTAGGTACATGAAGACCAACACTTCCTACTGACTATGTTTGATCCGTTCCTGTGACACTAGATAAAGATCCCGAATCATCACTTGAGGTTTACTGTATCCCTTGGACCTTCTTCTTGACGATGAAACACAGAAATTGCATCGGAATTAAATACCAAAGGCACATTGCCGATTAAGGTACAAGGAAGACTGACTCTTCTTACTGTCTATGTTTGGAACCATTCCTGTGAAACTAGTTATAGATTCCGATGCTTCACTCCAGGTTTACTGTATCCCTTGGACCCTCTTATTGACGATGAAATACAGAAATTGCATCGGAATTAAATACAAAAGGCACAATGCCGACTTAAGGACAAGAAGACTGACTCTTCATACTGACTATGATTTGAACCATTCCTGTGACACTAGCTATAGATTCCGATGCTTCACTTCAGGTTTACTGTATCCCTCTGACTTTCGTAATGACGATGAAACACAGAAATGTCATCGGAACTAAATGCAATAGGCACAATGCCGACTGAAGTACAAGAAGACTGACTCTTATTACTGTCTATGATGTGAACCATTCCTGTGACACTAGTTATAGATTCCGATGCTTCACTTGAGGTTTACTGTATCCTATGGACCTTCTTATTGACGATGAAACACAGAAATTGCATCGGAATTAAATACAAAAGGCAAAATGCCGACTTAAGTACAAGATGACTGACTCTTCTTACTGTCTATGTTTTGAACCATTCCTGTGACACTAGTTATACATTCCGATGCTTCACTTCAGGTTTACTGTATCCCTCTGACCTTCTTTTTGACGATGAAACACAGAAATTGCATCGGAAGTAAATAGAAAATGCACAATGCCGACATAAGTACAAGAAGACTGACTCTTCCTACTGTATATGTTTTGAACCATTCCTGTGACACTAGTTATAGATTCCGATGCTTCACTTGAGGTTTACTGTATCCTATGGACCTTCTTATTGACGATGAAAGAAAGAAATTGCATCGGAATGAAATACAAAAGGCAAAATGCCGACTTAAGTACAAGAAGACTGACTCTTCTTACTGTCTATGTTTTGAACCTTTCCTGTGACACTAGTTATAGACTCCGATGCTTCACTTCAGGTTTACTGTATCCCTCTGACCTTCTTATTGACGATGAAACACAGAAATTGCATCGGAATTAAATAGTAGAGGCACAATGGTGACTTAAGTACAAGACGACTGACTTTTCTTACTGTCTATGTTTTGAACCATTCCTGTGACACTAGTCATAGATTCCGATGCTTCACTTCAAGTTTACTGTATCCCTTGGACCTTCTTATTGACGATGATACACAGAAATTGCATCGGAATTAAATACAAAAGGCACAATGCCGTCTTAAGTACAAGAAGACTGACCTTTCTTACTGTCTATGATTTGAGCCCTTCCAGTGACACTAGTTATAGATTCCGATGCATCACTTCAGGTTTACTGCATCCCTCTGACCTTCTTATTGACGATCAAACACAGAAATTGCATCGGAATTAAATACAAAAGGCTAATTGCCGACTCAAGTACAAGAAGACTGACTCCTTTTACTGACTATAATTTGAACCATTTATGTGACACTAGTTATAGATTGCGATGCTTCACTTCAGGTTTACTGTATCCCTCTGGCCTTCTTATTGACGATGAAAGACAGAAATTGCATCGTAATTAAATACAAAAGGCACAATGCCGTCATAAGTACATGAAGACCAACTCTTCCTACTGGCAATGTTTTAACCGTTCCTGTGACACTAGTTATAGATCCCGATGCTTCACTTCAGGTTTACTGTATCCCTTGGACCTTCTTGGTGACGATGAAACACAGAAATTGCATCTGAATTAAATACAAAAGGCAAAATGCCGACTTAAGTACAAGAAGACTGACTCTTCCTACTGTCTATGTTTTATACCATTCTTGTGCCACTAGTTATAGATTCCGATGCTTCACTTCACGTTTACTGTATCCCTTGGACCTTCTTATTGACGATGAAACACAGAAATTGCAATGGAATTAAATACAAAAGGCACATTGCCGACTTAAGTACAAGAAGACTGACTCTTCTTACTGTGTATGTTTTGAACCATTCCATTGACACTAGTTATAGATTCCGATGCTTCACTCCAGGGTTACTGTATCCCTTGGACCTTCTTATTGACAATGAAACACAGAAATTGCATCGGAATTAAATACAAAATGCACAATGCCGACATAAGTACAAGAAGACTGACTCTCCTTACTGACTATGTTTTGAACCATTCCTGTGACACTAGTTATAGATTCCGATGCTTCACTTCAGGTTTACTGTATCTTTTGGACCTTCTTATTGACGATGAAACACAGAAATTGCATCGGACTTAAATAGATAAGGCACAATGTCAACTTAAGTACAAGAAGACTGACTTTTCTTACTGTCGATGATTTGAACCATTCCTGTGACACCAGTTATAGATTCCGATGCTTCACTCCAGGTATACTGTATCCCTTGGACCTTGTTATTGACGATGAAACACAGAAATTGCATCGGAAATAAGTAGAAAAGGCAGAATGCCGACTTAAGTACAAGAAGACTGACTCTTCTTACTGACTATGTTTTGAACCATATCTGTGACACTCGTTATAGATTCCGATGCTTCACTTCAGGTTTACTGTATACCTTGGACCTTCTTATTGACGATGAAACACAGAAATTGCTTCGGAATTAAATACAAAAGGCACAATGCCGACTTAAGTACAAGAAGACTGCCTCTTCCTACGGTCTATAATTTGAACCATTCCTGTGACAATAGTTATAGATTCCTATGCTTCACTTCAGGTTTAGTTTATCCCTGTGACCTTATTGCCGATGAAACACAGAAATTGCATCGGTGTTAAATACAAAAGGCACAATGCCGACTTAAGGACAAGAGGACAGACTCTTCTTACTGACTATGTTTTGAACCATTCCTGTGACACTTGTTATGGATTACGATACTTCACTTCAGGATTACTGTATCCCTTTGACCTTCTTATTGACGATGAAACACAGAAATTGACCCGGAATTAAATACAAAAGGCACAATGTCGACTTAAGTACAAGAAGACTGACCCTTCTTACTGTCTATGATTTGAACCATCCCTGTGATACTAGTTATAGATTCCGATGCTTCACTCCCGGTTTACTGTACCCCTTGGACCTTCTTATTGACGATGAAACACAGAAATTGCGTCGGAATTAAATACAAACGGCACAATGCCGACTTAAGTACAAGAAGACTGACTTTTCTTACCATGTTTTGAACCGTTCCTGTGACACTACTTATAAATTCCGATGCTTCACTTCAGGTTTACTGTACCCCTTGGACCCTCTTATTGACGATGAAACACACAAATTGCATCGGAATTAAATACAAACGGCACAATGCAGAATTAAGTACAAGATGACTGACTCTTCTTACTGTCTATGCTTTGAACCATTCCATTGACACTAATTAGAGATTCCGATGCTTCACTCCAGGTTTACTGTATCCCTTGGACCTTCTTATTGACGATGAAACACAGAAATTGCATCGGAATTAAATACCAAAGGCACATTGCCGATTAAGGTACAAGGAAGACTGACTCTTCTTACTGTCTATGTTTGGAACCATTCCTGTGAAACTAGTTATAGATTCCGATGCTTCACTCCAGGTTTACTGTATCCCTTGGACCCTCTTATTGACGATGAAATACAGAAATTGCTTCGGAATTAAATACAAAAGGCACAATGCCGACTTAAGGACAAGAAGACTGACTCTTCATACTGACTATGATTTGAACCATTCCTGTGACACTAGCTATAGATTCCGATGCTTCACTTCAGGTTTACTGTATCCCTCTGACTTTCGTAATGACGATGAAACACAGAAATGTCATCGGAATTAAATGCAATAGGCACAATGCCGACTGAAGTACAAGAAGACTGACTCTTATTACTGTCAATGATGTGAACCATTCCTGTGACACTAGTTATAGATTCCGATGCTTCACTTGAGGTTTACTGTATCCTATGGACCTTCTTATTGACGATGAAACACAGAAATTGCATCGGAATTAAATACAAAAGGCAAAATGCCGACTTAAGTACAAGATGACTGACTCTTCTTACTGTCTATGTTTTGAACCATTCCTGTGACACTAGTTATAGATTCCGATGCTTCACTTCAGGTTTACTGTATCCCTCTGACCTTCTTTTTGACGATGAAACACAGAAATTGCATCGGAAGTAAATAGAAAAGCCACAATGCCGACATAAGTACAAGAAGACTGACTCTTCCTACTGTATGTGTTTTGAACCATTCCTGTGACACTAGTTATAGATTCCGATGCTTCACTTGAGGTTTACTGTATCCTATGGACCTTCTTATTGACGATGAAAGAAAGAAATTGCATCGGAATGAAATACAAAAGGCAAAATGCCGACTTAAGTACAAGAAGACTGACTCTTCTTACTGTCTATGTTTTGAACCTTTCCTGTGACACTAGTTATAGACTCCGATGCTTCACTTCAGGTTTACTGTATCCCTCTGACCTTCTTATTGACGATGAAACACAGAAATTGCATCGGAATTAAATAGTAGAGGCACAATGGTGACTTAAGTACAAGACGACTGACTTTTCTTACTGTCTATGTTTTGAACCATTCCTGTGACACTAGTCATAGATTCCGATGCTTCACTTCAAGTTTACTGTATCCCTTGGACCTTCTTATTGACGATGATACACAGAAATTGCATCGGAATTAAATACAAAAGGCCCAATGCCGTCTTAAGTACAAGAAGACTGACCTTTCTTACTGTCTATGATTTGAGCCCTTCCTGTGACACTAGTTATAGATTCCGATGCATCACTTCAGGTTTACTGCATCCCTCTGACCTTCTTATTGACGATCAAACACAGAAATTGCATCGGAATTAAATACAAAAGGCTAATTGCCGACTCAAGTACAAGAAGACTGACTCCTTTTACTGACTATAATTTGAACCATTCATGTGACACTAGTTATAGATTGCGATGCTTCACTTCAGGTTTACTGTATCCCTCTGGCCTTCTTATTGACGATGAAAGACAGAAATTGCATCGTAATTAAATACAAAAGGCACAATGCCGTCATAAGTACATGAAGACCAACTCTTCCTACTGGCAATGTTTTAACCGTTCCTGTGACACTAGTTATAGATCCCGATGTTTCACTTCAGGTTTACTGTATCCCTTGGACCTTCTTGGTGACGATGAAACACAGAAATTGCATCTGAATTAAATACAAAAGGCACAATGCCGACTTAAGTACAAGAAGACTGACTCTTCCTACTGTCTATGTTTTATACCATTCTTGTGCCACTAGTTATAGATTCCGATGCTTCACTTCACGTTTACTGTATCCCTTGGACCTTCTTATTGACGATGAAACACAGAAATTGCAATGGAATTAAATACAAAAGGCACATTGCCGACTTAAGTACAAGAAGACTGACTCTTCTTACTGTGTATGTTTTGAACCATTCCATTGACACTAGTTATAGTTTCCGATGCTTCACTCCAGGGTTACTGTATCCCTTGGACCTTCTTATTGACAATGAAACACAGAAATTGCATCGGAATTAAATACAAAATGCACAATGCCGACATAAGTACAAGAAGACTGACTCTCCTTACTGACTATGTTTTGAACCATTCCTGTGACACTAGTTATAGATTCCGATGCTTCACTTCAGGTTTACTGAATCCCTTGGACCTTCTTATTGACGACATAACACAGAAATTGCATCGGAATTAAATACAAAAGGCAAAATGCCGACTTAAGTACACGAAAACTGATTCTTCTTACTGTCTATGTTCTGAACCATTCCTGTGACTCTAGTTATAGATTCCGATGCTACACTCAAGGTTTACTGTATCTTTTGGACCTTCTTATTGACGATGAAACACAGAAATTGCATCGGACTTAAATAGATAAGGCACAATGTCAACTTAAGTACAAGAAGACTGACTTTTCTTACTGTCGATGATTTGAACCATTCCTGTGACACCAGTTATAGATTCCGATGCTTCACTCCAGGTTTACTGTATCCCTTGGACCTTGTTATTGACGATGAAACACAGAAATTGCATCGGAAATAAGTAGAAAAGGCAGAATGCCGACTTAAGTACAAGAAGACTGACTCTTCTTACTGACTATGTTTTGAACCAAATCTGTGACACTCGTTATAGATTCCGATGCTTCACTTCAGGTTTACTGTATACCTTGGACCTTCTTATTGACGATGAAACACAGAAATTGCTTCGGAATTAAATACAAAAGGCACAATGCCGACTTAAGTACAAGAAGACTGCCTCTTCCTACGGTCTATAATTTGAACCATTCCTGTGACAATAGTTATAGATTCCGATGCTTCACTTCAGGTTTAGTTTATCCCTCTGACCTTATTGCCGATGAAACACAGAAATTGCATCGGTGTTAAATACAAAAGGCACAATGCCGACTTAAGGACAAGAAGACAGACTCTTCTTACTGTCTATGTTTTGAACCATTCCTGTGACACTTGTTATGGATTACGATACTTCACTTCAGGATTACTGTATCCCTTTGACCTTCTTATTGACGATGAAACACAGAAATTGACCCGGAATTAAATACAAAAGGCACAATGTCGACTTAAGTACAAGAAGACTGACCCTTCTTACTGTCTATGATTTGAACCATCCCTGTGATACTAGTTATAGATTCCGATGCTTCACTCCCGGTTTACTGTACCCCTTGGACCTTCTTATTGACGATGAAACACAGAAATTGCATCGGAATTAAATACAAACGGCACAATGCCGACTTAAGTACAAGAAGACTGACTTTTCTTACCATGTTTTGAACCGTTCCTGTGACACTAGTTATAAATTCCGATGCTTCACTTCAGGTTTACTGTGCCCCTTGGACCCTCTTATTGACGATGAAACACACAAATTGCATCGGAATTAAATACAAACGGCACAATGCGGAATTAAGTACAAGAAGACTGACTCTTCTTACTGTCTATGTTTTGAACCATTCCATTGACACTAATTAGAGATTCCGATGCTTCACTCCAGGTTTACTGTATCCCTTGGACCTTCTTATTGACGATGAAACACAGAAATTGCATCGGAATTAAATACAATAGGCTCAATGCCGACTTAAGTACAAGAAGACTGACTCTTCTTACGTTCTATGTTTTGAACCATTCCTGTGACACTAGTTATAGATTCCGATGCTTTTCTCCAGGTTTACTGTATCCCATGGACCCTCTTATTGACGATGAAACACAGAAATTGCATCGGAATTAAATACAGAAGGCACAATGCCGACTTGAGGACAAGAAGACTGAATCTCCTTACTGACTTTGTTTTGAATTATTCCTGTGACACTAGTTATAGATTCCGATGCTTCACTTCAGGTTTATTGTGTCCCTCTGACCTTCTTATTGACGATGAAACACAGAAATTGCATCGGAATTAAATAGAAAAGGCACAATGTCGACTTAAGTACAAGAAGACTGACTCATCTTACTGTCTCTGATTTGAACCATTCCTGTCACACTAGTTATAGATTCCGATGCTTCACTCCAGGTTTACTGTATCCCTTGGACATTCTTATTGACGATGAAACACAGAAATTGCATCGGAATTAAATACAAAAGGCACAATGCCGGCTTAAGTATATGAAGACCGACTCTTCCTACTGACTATGTTTTGAACCATTCCTGTGACACTAGTTATATATTCCGATGCTTCACTTGAGGTTTACTGTATCCCTTGGACCTTCTTATTGACGATGAAACACTGAAATTGCATCGGAATTAAATACAATAGGCACAAAGCCGACTTAAGTACAAGAAGACTGAGTCTTCTTACGTTCTATGCTTTGAAGCATTCCTGTGACACTAGTTATAGATTCCGATGCTTTACTCCAAGTTTACTGTATCCCTTGGACACTCTTATTGACGATGAAACACAGAAATTGCTTCGGAATTAAATAGAAAAGGCACAATGCCGACTTAAGTACAAGAAGACTGACTCTTCTTACTGTCTGTGTTTTGAACCATTCCATTGACACTAGTTATTGATTCCGATGCTTCACTCCAGGTTTACTGTATCCCTTGGACCTTGTTATTGACGATGAAACACAGAAATTGCATCGGAATTAAATAGAAATGGCACAATGCCGACTTAAGTACAAGAAGACTGACTCTTCTTACTGACTATGTTTTGAACCATTCCTGTAACACTAGTTATAGTTTCCGATGTTACACTCGAGGTTTACTGTATCCCATGGACCTTCCTATTGACGATGAAACACAGAAATTGCATCGGAATTAAATACAAAAGGCACAATGCCGACATATGGATAAGAAGACTGACTCTTCTTACTGACTTTGTTTTGAACCATTCCTGTGACGGTAGTAATAGAATTCGATGCTTCACTTCAGGTTTACTGTATCCCTTGGACCGTCATATTGACGATGAAACACAGAAATTGCATCGGAATTAAATACAAAAGGCACAATGCCGACTTAGGTACATGAAGACCAACACTTCCTACTGACTATGTTTGATCCGTTCCTGTGACACTAGATAAAGATCCCGAATCATCACTTGAGGTTTACTGTATCCCTTGGACCTTCTTCTTGACGATGAAACACAGAAATTGCATCGGAATTAAATACCAAAGGCACATTGCCGATTAAGGTACAAGGAAGACTGACTCTTCTTACTGTCTATGTTTGGAACCATTCCTGTGAAACTAGTTATAGATTCCGATGCTTCACTCCAGGTTTACTGTATCCCTTGGACCCTCTTATTGACGATGAAATACAGAAATTGCATCGGAATTAAATACAAAAGGCACAATGCCGACTTAAGGACAAGAAGACTGACTCTTCATACTGACTATGATTTGAACCATTCCTGTGACACTAGCTATAGATTCCGATGCTTCGCTTCAGGTTTACTGTATCACTCTGACTTTCTTAATGACGATGAAACACAGAAATGTCATCGGAATTAAATGCAATAGGCACAATGCCGACTGAAGTACAGGAAGACTGACTCTTATTACTGTCTATGATGTGAACCATTCCTGTGACACTAGTTATAGATTCCGATGCTTCACTTGAGGTTTACTGTATCCTATGGACCTTCTTATTGACGATGAAACACAGAAACTGCATGGGAATTAAATACAAAAGGCAAAATGCCGACTTAAGTACAAGATGACTGACTCTTCTTACTGTCTATGTTTTGAACCATTCCTGTGACACTAGTTATAGATTCCGATGCTTCACTTCAGGTTTACTGTATCCCTCTGACCTTCTTTTTGACGATGAAACACAGAAATTGCATCGGAAGTAAATAGAAAAGGCACAATGCCGACATAAGTACAAGAAGACTGACTCTTCCTACTGTCTATGTTTTGAACCATTCCTGTGACACTAGTTATAGATTCCGATGCTTCACTTGAGGTTTACTGTATCCTATGGACCTTCTTATTGACGATGAAAGACAGAAATTGCATCGGAATGAAATACAAAAGGCAAAATGCCGACTTAAGTACAAGAAGACTGACTCTTCTTACTGTCTATGTTTTGAACCTTTCCTGTGACACTAGTTATAGACTCCGATGCTTCACTTCAGGTTTACTGTATCCCTCTGACCTTCTTATTGACGATGAAACACAGAAATTGCATCGGAATTAAATAGTAGAGGCACAATGGTGACTTAAGTACAAGACGACTGACTTTTCTTACTGTCTATGTTTTGAACCATTCCTGTGACACTAGTCATAGATTCCGATGCTTCACTTCAAGTTTACTGTATCCCTTGGACCTTCTTATTGACGATGATACACAGAAATTGCATCGGAATTAAGTACAAAAGGCACAATGCCGTCTTAAGTACAAGAAGACTGACCTTTCTTACTGTCTATGATTTGAGCCCTTCCTGTGACACTAGTTATAGATTCCGATGCATCACTTCAGGTTTACTGTATCCCTGTGACCTTCTTATTGACGATCAAACACAGAAATTGCATCGGAATTAAATACAAAAGGCTAATTGCCGACTCAAGTACAAGAAGACTGACTCCTCTTACTGACTATAATTTGAACCATTCATGTGACACTAGTTATAGATTGCGATGCTTCACTTCAGGTTTACTGTATCCCTCTGGCCTTCTTATTGACGATGAAAGACAGAAATTGCATCGTAATTAAATACAAAAGGCACAATGCCGTCATAAGTACATGAAGACCAACTCTTCCTACTGGCAATGTTTTAACCGTTCCTGTGACACTAGTTATAGATCCCGATGCTTCACTTCAGGTTTACTGTATCCCTTGGACCTTCTTGGTGACGATGAAACACAGAAATTGCATCTGAATTAAATACAAAAGGCACAATGCCGACTTAAGTACAAGAAGACTGACTCTTCCTACTGTCTATGTTTTATACCATTCTTGTGCCACTAGTTATAGATTCCGATGCTTCACTTCACGTTTACTGTATCCCTTGGACCTTCTTATTGACGATGAAACACAGAAATTGCAATGGAATTAAATACAAAAGGCACATTGCCGACTTAAGTACAAGAAGACTGACTCTTCTTACTGTCTATGTTTTGAACCATTCCATTGACACTAGTTATAGATTCCGATGCTTCACTCCAGGGTTACTGTATGCCTTGGACCTTCTTATTGACAATGAAACACAGAAATTGCATCGGAATTAAATACAAAATGCACAATGCCGACATAAGTACAAGAAGACTGACTCTCCTTACTGACTATGTTTTGAACCATTCCTGTGACACTAGTTATAGATTCCGATGCTTCACTTCAGGTTTACTGAATCCCTTGGACCTTCTTATTGACGACGAAACACAGAAATTGCATCGGAATTAAATACAAAAGGCAAAATGCCGACTTAAGTACACGAAAACTGATTCTTCTTACTGTCTATGTTTTGAACCATTCCTGTGACTCTAGTTATAGATTCCGATGCTACACTCAAGGTTTACTGTATCTTTTGGACCTTCTTATTGACGATGAAACACAGAAATTGCATCGGACTTAAATAGATAAGGCACAATGTCAACTTAAGTACAAGAAGACTGACTTTTCTTACTGTCGATGATTTGAACCATTCCTGTGACACCAGTTATAGATTCCGATGCTTCACTCCAGGTTTACTGTATCCCTTGGACCTTGTTATTGACGATGAAACACAGAAATTGCATCGGAAATAAGTAGAAAAGGCAGAATGCCGACTTAAGTACAAGAAGACTGACTCTTCTTACTGACTATGTTTTGAACCATATCTGTGACACTCGTTATAGATTCCGATGCTTCACTTCAGGTTTACTGTATACCTTGGACCTTCTTATTGACGATGAAACACAGAAATTGCTTCGGAATTAAATACAAAAGGCACAATGCCGACTTAAGTACAAGAAGACTGACTCATCTTACTGTCTCTGATTTGAACCATTCCTGTCACACTAGTTATAGATTCCGATGCTTCACTCCAGGTTTACTGTATCCCTTCGACATTCTTATTGACGATGAAACACAGAAATTGCATCGGAATTAAATACAAAAGGCACAATGCCGGCTTAAGTATATGAAGACCGACTCTTCCTACTGACTATGTTTTGAACCATTCCTGTGACACTAGTTATAGATTCCGATGCTTCACTTCAGGTTTATTGTGTCCCTCTGACCTTCTTATTGACGATGAAACACAGAAATTGCATCGGAATTAAATAGAAAAGGCACAATGTCGACTTAAGTACAAGAAGACTGACTCATCTTACTGTCTCTGATTTGAACCATTCCTGTCACACTAGTTATAGATTCCGATGCTTCACTCCAGGTTTACTGTATCCCTTGGACATTCTTATTGACGATGAAACACAGAAATTGCATCGGAATTAAATACAAACGGCACAATGCAGAATTAAGTACAAGATGACTGACTCTTCTTACTGTCTATGTTTTGAACCATTCCATTGACACTAATTAGAGATTCCGATGCTTCACTCCAGGTTTACTGTATCCCTTGGACCTTCTTATTGACGATGAAACACAGAAATTGCATCGGAATTAAATACCAAAGGCACATTGCCGATTAAGGTACAAGGAAGACTGACTCTTCTTACTGTCTATGTTTGGAACCATTCCTGTGAAACTAGTTATAGATTCCGATGCTTCACTCCAGGTTTACTGTATCCCTTGGACCCTCTTATTGACGATGAAATACAGAAATTGCATCGGAATTAAATACAAAAGGCACAATGCCGACTTAAGGACAAGAAGACTGACTCTTCATACTGACTATGATTTGAACCATTCCTGTGACACTAGCTATAGATTCCGATGCTTCACTTCAGGTTTACTGTATCCCTCTGACTTTCGTAATGACGATGAAACACAGAAATGTCATCGGAATTAAATGCAATAGGCACAATGCCGACTGAAGTACAAGAAGACTGACTCTTATTACTGTCAATGATGTGAACCATTCCTGTGACACTAGTTATAGATTCCGATGCTTCACTTGAGGTTTACTGTATCCTATGGACCTTCTTATTGACGATGAAACACAGAAATTGCATCGGAATTAAATACAAAAGGCAAAATGCCGACTTAAGTACAAGATGACTGACTCTTCTTACTGTCTATGTTTTGAACCATTCCTGTGACACTAGTTATAGATTCCGATGCTTCACTTCAGGTTTACTGTATCCCTCTGACCTTCTTTTTGACGATGAAACACAGAAATTGCATCGGAAGTAAATAGAAAAGCCACAATGCCGACATAAGTACAAGAAGACTGACTCTTCCTACTGTATGTGTTTTGAACCATTCCTGTGACACTAGTTATAGATTCCGATGCTTCACTTGAGGTTTACTGTATCCTATGGACCTTCTTATTGACGATGAAAGAAAGAAATTGCATCGGAATGAAATACAAAAGGCAAAATGCCGACTTAAGTACAAGAAGACTGACTCTTCTTACTGTCTATGTTTTGAACCTTTCCTGTGACACTAGTTATAGACTCCGATGCTTCACTTCAGGTTTACTGTATCCCTCTGACCTTCTTATTGACGATGAAACACAGAAATTGCATCGGAATTAAATAGTAGAGGCACAATGGTGACTTAAGTACAAGACGACTGACTTTTCTTACTGTCTATGTTTTGAACCATTCCTGTGACACTAGTCATAGATTCCGATGCTTCACTTCAAGTTTACTGTATCCCTTGGACCTTCTTATTGACGATGATACACAGAAATTGCATCGGAATTAAATACAAAAGGCACAATGCCGTCTTAAGTACAAGAAGACTGACCTTTCTTACTGTCTATGATTTGAGCCCTTCCTGTGACACTAGTTATAGATTCCGATGCATCACTTCAGGTTTACTGCATCCCTCTGACCTTCTTATTGACGATCAAACACAGAAATTGCATCGGAATTAAATACAAAAGGCTAATTGCCGACTCAAGTACAAGAAGACTGACTCCTTTTACTGACTATAATTTGAACCATTCATGTGACACTAGTTATAGATTGCGATGCTTCACTTCAGGTTTACTGTATCCCTCTGGCCTTCTTATTGACGATGAAAGACAGAAATTGCATCGTAATTAAATACAAAAGGCACAATGCCGTCATAAGTACATGAAGACCAACTCTTCCTACTGGCAATGTTATAACCGTTCCTGTGACACTAGTTATAGATCCCGATGCTTCACTTCAGGTTTACTGTATCCCTTGGACCTTCTTGGTGACGATGAAACACAGAAATTGCATCTGAATTAAATACAAAAGGCACAATGCCGACTTAAGTACAAGAAGACTGACTCTTCCTACTGTCTATGTTTTATACCATTCTTGTGCCACTAGTTATAGATTCCGATGCTTCACTTCACGTTTACTGTATCCCTTGGACCTTCTTATTGACGATGAAACACAGAAATTGCAATGGAATTAAATACAAAAGGCACATTGCCGACTTAAGTACAAGAAGACTGACTCTTCTTACTGTGTATGTTTTGAACCATTCCATTGACACTAGTTATAGTTTCCGATGCTTCACTCCAGGGTTACTGTATCCCTTGGACCTTCTTATTGACAATGAAACACAGAAATTGCATCGGAATTAAATACAAAATGCACAATGCCGACATAAGTACAAGAAGACTGACTCTCCTTACTGACTATGTTTTGAACCATTCCTGTGACACTAGTTATAGATTCCGATGCTTCACTTCAGGTTTACTGAATCCCTTGGACCTTCTTATTGACGACATAACACAGAAATTGCATCGGAATTAAATACAAAAGGCAAAATGCCGACTTAAGTACACGAAAACTGATTCTTCTTACTGTCTATGTTTTGAACCATTCCTGTGACTCTAGTTATAGATTCCGATGCTACACTCAAGGTTTACTGTATCTTTTGGACCTTCTTATTGACGATGAAACACAGAAATTGCATCGGACTTAAATAGATAAGGCACAATGTCAACCTAAGTACAAGAAGACTGACTTTTCTTACTGTCGATGATTTGAACCATTCCTGTGACACCAGTTATAGATTCCGATGCTTCACTCCAGGTTTACTGTATCCCTTGGACCTTGTTATTGACGATGAAACACAGAAATTGCATCGGAAATAAGTAGAAAAGGCAGAATGCAGACTTAAGTACAAGAAGACTGACTCTTCTTACTGACTATGTTTTGAACCAAATCTGTGACACTCGTTATAGATTCCGATGCTTCACTTCAGGTTTACTGTATACCTTGGACCTTCTTATTGACGATGAAACACAGAAATTGCTTCGGAATTAAATACAAAAGGCACAATGCCGACTTAAGTACAAGAAGACTGCCTCTTCCTACGGTCTATAATTTGAACCATTCCTGTGACAATAGTTATAGATTCCGATGCTTCACTTCAGGTTTAGTTTATCCCTCTGACCTTATTGCCGATGAAACACAGAAATTGCATCGGTGTTAAATACAAAAGGCACAATGCCGACTTAAGGACAAGAAGACAGACTCTTCTTACTGTCTATGTTTTGAACCATTCCTGTGACACTTGTTATGGATTACGATACTTCACTTCAGGATTACTGTATCCCTTTGACCTTCTTATTGACGATGAAACACAGAAATTGACCCGGAATTAAATACAAAAGGCACAATGTCGACTTAAGTACAAGAAGACTGACCCTTCTTACTGTCTATGATTTGAACCATCCCTGTGATACTAGTTATAGATTCCGATGCTTCACTCCCGGTTTACTGTACCCCTTGGACCTTCTTATTGACGATGAAACACAGAAATTGCATCGGAATTAAATACAAACGGCACAATGCCGACTTAAGTACAAGAAGACTGACTTTTCTTACCATGTTTTGAACCGTTCCTGTGACACTAGTTATAAATTCCGATGCTTCACTTCAGGTTTACTGTGCCCCTTGGACCCTCTTATTGACGATGAAACACACAAATTGCATCGGAATTAAATACAAACGGCACAATGCGGAATTAAGTACAAGAAGACTGACTCTTCTTACTGTCTATGTTTTGAACCATTCCATTGACACTAATTAGAGATTCCGATGCTTCACTCCAGGTTTACTGTATCCCTTGGACCTTCTTATTGACGATGAAACACAGAAATTGCATCGGAATTAAATACAATAGGCTCAATGCCGACTTAAGTACAAGAAGACTGACTCTTCTTACGTTCTATGTTTTGAACCATTCCTGTGACACTAGTTATAGATTCCGATGCTTTTCTCCAGGTTTACTGTATCCCATGGACCCTCTTATTGACGATGAAACACAGAAATTGCATCGGAATTAAATACAGAAGGCACAATGCCGACTTGAGGACAAGAAGACTGAATCTCCTTACTGACTTTGTTTTGAATTATTCCTGTGACACTAGTTATAGATTCCGATGCTTCACTTCAGGTTTATTGTGTCCCTCTGACCTTCTTATTGACGATGAAACACAGAAATTGCATCGGAATTAAATAGAAAAGGCACAATGTCGACTTAAGTACAAGAAGACTGACTCATCTTACTGTCTCTGATTTGAACCATTCCTGTCACACTAGTTATAGATTCCGATGCTTCACTCCAGGTTTACTGTATCCCTTGGACATTCTTATTGACGATGAAACACAGAAATTGCATCGGAATTAAATACAAAAGGCACAATGCCGGCTTAAGTATATGAAGACCGACTCTTCCTACTGACTATGTTTTGAACCATTCCTGTGACACTAGTTATATATTCCGATGCTTCACTTGAGGTTTACTGTATCCCTTGGACCTTCTTATTGACGATGAAACACTGAAATTGCATCGGAATTAAATACAATAGGCACAAAGCCGACTTAAGTACAAGAAGACTGAGTCTTCTTACGTTCTATGCTTTGAAGCATTCCTGTGACACTAGTTATAGATTCCGATGCTTTACTCCAAGTTTACTGTATCCCTTGGACACTCTTATTGACGATGAAACACAGAAATTGCTTCGGAATTAAATAGAAAAGGCACAATGCCGACTTAAGTACAAGAAGACTGACTCTTCTTACTGTCTGTGTTTTGAACCATTCCATTGACACTAGTTATTGATTCCGATGCTTCACTCCAGGTTTACTGTATCCCTTGGACCTTGTTATTGACGATGAAACACAGAAATTGCATCGGAATTAAATAGAAATGGCACAATGCCGACTTAAGTACAAGAAGACTGACTCTTCTTACTGACTATGTTTTGAACCATTCCTGTGACACTAGTTATAGATTCCGATGCTTCACTTCAGGTTTACTGTATCCCCTGGACCTTCGTATTGACGATGAAACACAAAATTGCATCGGAATTAAATACAAAAGGCACAAGCCGACTTAAGTACACGAAGAATGACTCTTCTTACAGTCTATGATTTGAACCATTCCTGTAACACTAGTTATAGTTTCCGATGTTACACTCGAGGTTTACTGTATCCCATGGACCTTCCTATTGACGATGAAACACAGAAATTGCATCGGAATTAAATACAAAAGGCACAATGCCGACATATGGATAAGAAGACTGACTCTTCTTACTGACTTTGTTTTGAACCATTCCTGTGACAGTAGTAATAGAATTCGATGCTTCACTTCAGGTTTACTGTATCCCTTGGACCGTCATATTGACGATGAAACACAGAAATTGCATCGGAATTAAATACAAAAGGCACAATGCCGACTTAGGTACATGAAGACCAACACTTCCTACTGACTATGTTTGATCCGTTCCTGTGACACTAGATAAAGATCCCGAATCATCACTTGAGGTTTACTGTATCCCTTGGACCTTCTTCTTGACGATGAAACACAGAAATTGCATCGGAATTAAATACCAAAAGCACATTGCCGATTAAGGTACAAGGAAGACTGACTCTTCTTACTGTCTATGTTTGGAACCATTCCTGTGAAACTAGTTATAGATTCCGATGCTTCACTCCAGGTTTACTGTATCCCTTGGACCCTCTTATTGACGATGAAATACAGAAATTGCATCGGAATTAAATACAAAAGGCACAATGCCGACTTAAGGACAAGAAGACTGACTCTTCATACTGACTATGATTTGAACCATTCCTGTGACACTAGCTATAGATTCCGATGCTTCACTTCAGGTTTACTGTATCACTCTGACTTTCTTAATGACGATGAAACACAGAAATGTCATCGGAATTAAATGCAATAGGCACAATGCCGACTGAAGTACAGGAAGACTGACTCTTATTACTGTCTATGATGTGAACCATTCCTGTGACACTAGTTATAGATTCCGATGCTTCACTTGAGGTTTACTGTATCCTATGGACCTTCTTATTGACGATGAAACACAGAAATTGCATCGGAATTAAATACAAAAGGCAAAATGCCGACTTAAGTACAAGATGACTGACTCTTCTTACTGTCTATGTTTTGAACCATTCCTGTGACACTAGTTATAGATTCCGATGCTTCACTTCAGGTTTACTGTATCCCTCTGACCTTCTTTTTGACGATGAAACACAGAAATTGCATCGGAAGTAAATAGAAAAGGCACAATGCCGACATAAGTACAAGAAGACTGACTCTTCCTACTGTCTATGTTTTGAACCATTCCTGTGACACTAGTTATAGATTCCGATGCTTCACTTGAGGTTTACTGTATCCTATGGACCTTCTTATTGACGATGAAAGACAGAAATTGCATCGGAATGAAATACAAAAGGCAAAATGCCGACTTAAGTACAAGAAGACTGACTCTTCTTACTGTCTATGTTTTGAACCTTTCCTGTGACACTAGTTATAGACTCCGATGCTTCACTTCAGGTTTACTGTATCCCTCTGACCTTCTTATTGACGATGAAACACAGAAATTGCATCGGAATTAAATAGTAGAGGCACAATGGTGACTTAAGTACAAGACGACTGACTTTTCTTACTGTCTATGTTTTGAACCATTCCTGTGACACTAGTCATAGATTCCGATGCTTCACTTCAAGTTTACTGTATCCCTTGGACCTTCTTATTGACGATGATACACAGAAATTGCATCGGAATTAAATACAAAAGGCACAATGCCGTCTTAAGTACAAGAAGACTGACCTTTCTTACTGTCTATGATTTGAGCCCTTCCTGTGACACTAGTTATAGATTCCGATGCATCACTTCAGGTTTACTGTATCCCTCTGACCTTCTTATTGACGATCAAACACAGAAATTGCATCGGAATTAAATACAAAAGGCTAATTGCCGACTCAAGTACAAGAAGACTGACTCCTCTTACTGACTATAATTTGAACCATTCATGTGACACTAGTTATAGATTGCGATGCTTCACTTCAGGTTTACTGTATCCCTCTGGCCTTCTTATTGACGATGAAAGACAGAAATTGCATCGTAATTAAATACAAAAGGCACAATGCCGTCATAAGTACATGAAGACCAACTCTTCCTACTGGATATGTTTTAACCGTTCCTGTGACACTAGTTATAGATCCCGATGCTTCACTTCAGGTTTACTGTATCCCTTGGACCGTCTTGGTGACGATGAAACACAGAAATTGCATCTGAATTAAATACAAAAGGCACAATGCCGACTTAAGTACAAGAAGACTGACTCTTCCTACTGTCTATGTTTTATACCATTCTTGTGCCACTAGTTATAGATTCCGATGCTTCACTTCACGTTTACTGTATCCCTTGGACCTTCTTATTGACGATGAAACACAGAAATTGCAATGGAATTAAATACAAAAGGCACATTGCCGACTTAAGTACAAGAAGACTGACTCTTCTTACTGTCTATGTTTTGAACCATTCCATTGACACTAGTTATAGATTCCGATGCTTCACTCCAGGGTTACTGTATGCCTTGGACCTTCTTATTGACAATGAAACACAGAAATTGCATCGGAATTAAATACAAAATGCACAATGCCGACATAAGTACAAGAAGACTGACTCTCCTTACTGACTATGTTTTGAACCATTCCTGTGACACTAGTTATAGATTCCGATGCTTCACTTCAGGTTTACTGAATCCCTTGGACCTTCTTATTGACGACGAAACACAGAAATTGCATCGGAATTAAATACAAAAGGCAAAATGCCGACTTAAGTACACGAAAACTGATTCTTCTTACTGTCTATGTTTTGAACCATTCCTGTGACTCTAGTTATAGATTCCGATGCTACACTCAAGGTTTACTGTATCTTTTGGACCTTCTTATTGACGATGAAACACAGAAATTGCATCGGACTTAAATAGATAAGGCACAATGTCAACTTAAGTACAAGAAGACTGACTTTTCTTACTGTCGATGATTTGAACCATTCCTGTGACACCAGTTATAGATTCCGATGCTTCACTCCAGGTTTACTGTATCCCTTGGACCTTGTTATTGACGATGAAACACAGAAATTGCATCGGAAATAAGTAGAAAAGGCAGAATGCCGACTTAAGTACAAGAAGACTGACTCTTCTTACTGACTATGTTTTGAACCATATCTGTGACACTCGTTATAGATTCCGATGCTTCACTTCAGGTTTACTGTATACCTTGGACCTTCTTATTGACGATGAAACACAGAAATTGCTTCGGAATTAAATACAAAAGGCACAATGCCGACTTAAGTACAAGAAGACTGACTCATCTTACTGTCTCTGATTTGAACCATTCCTGTCACACTAGTTATAGATTCCGATGCTTCACTCCAGGTTTACTGTATCCCTTGGACATTCTTATTGACGATGAAACACAGAAATTGCATCGGAATTAAATACAAAAGGCACAATGCCGGCTTAAGTATATGAAGACCGACTCTTCCTACTGACTATGTTTTGAACCATTCCTGTGACACTAGTTATAGATTCCGATGCTTCACTTCAGGTTTATTGTGTCCCTCTGACCTTCTTATTGACGATGAAACACAGAAATTGCATCGGAATTAAATAGAAAAGGCACAATGTCGACTTAAGTACAAGAAGACTGACTCATCTTACTGTCTCTGATTTGAACCATTCCTGTCACACTAGTTATAGATTCCGATGCTTCACTCCAGGTTTACTGTATCCCTTGGACATTCTTATTGACGATGAAACACAGAAATTGCATCGGAATTAAATACAAAAGGCACAATGCCGGCTTAAGTATATGAAGACCGACTCTTCCTACTGACTATGTTTTGAACCATTCCTGTGACACTAGTTATATATTCCGATGCTTCACTTGAGGTTTACTGTATCCCTTGGACCTTCTTATTGACGATGAAACACTGAAATTGCATCGGAATTAAATACAATAGGCACAAAGCCGACTTAAGTACAAGAAGACTGAGTCTTCTTACGTTCTATGCTTTGAAGCATTCCTGTGACACTAGTTATAGATTCCGATGCTTTACTCCAAGTTTACTGTATCCCTTGGACACTCTTATTGACGATGAAACACAGAAATTGCTTCGGAATTAAATAGAAAAGGCACAATGCCGACTTAAGTACAAGAAGACTGACTCTTCTTACTGTCTGTGTTTTGAACCATTCCATTGACACTAGTTATTGATTCCGATGCTTCACTCCAGGTTTACTGTATCCCTTGGACCTTGTTATTGACGATGAAACACAGAAATTGCATCGGAATTAAATAGAAATGGCACAATGCCGACTTAAGTACAAGAAGACTGACTCTTCTTACTGACTATGTTTTGAACCATTCCTGTGACACTAGTTATAGATTCCGATGCTTCACTTCAGGTTTACTGTATCCCCTGGACCTTCGTATTGACGATGAAACACAAAATTGCATCGGAATTAAATACAAAAGGCACAAGCCGACTTAAGTACACGAAGAATGACTCTTCTTACAGTCTATGATTTGAACCATTCCTGTAACACTAGTTATAGTTTCCGATGTTACACTCGAGGTTTACTGTATCCCATGGACCTTCCTATTGACGATGAAACACAGAAATTGCATCGGAATTAAATACAAAAGGCACAATGCCGACATATGGATAAGAAGACTGACTCTTCTTACTGACTTTGTTTTGAACCATTCCTGTGACAGTAGTAATAGAATTCGATGCTTCACTTCAGGTTTACTGTATCCCTTGGACCGTCATATTGACGATGAAACACAGAAATTGCATCGGAATTAAATACAAAAGGCACAATGCCGACTTAGGTACATGAAGACCAACACTTCCTACTGACTATGTTTGATCCGTTCCTGTGACACTAGATAAAGATCCCGAATCATCACTTGAGGTTTACTGTATCCCTTGGACCTTCTTCTTGACGATGAAACACAGAAATTGCATCGGAATTAAATACCAAAGGCACATTGCCGATTAAGGTACAAGGAAGACTGACTCTTCTTACTGTCTATGTTTGGAACCATTCCTGTGAAACTAGTTATAGATTCCGATGCTTCACTCCAGGTTTACTGTATCCCTTGGACCCTCTTATTGACGATGAAATACAGAAATTGCATCGGAATTAAATACAAAAGGCACAATGCCGACTTAAGGACAAGAAGACTGACTCTTCATACTGACTATGATTTGAACCATTCCTGTGACACTAGCTATAGATTCCGATGCTTCACTTCAGGTTTACTGTATCACTCTGACTTTCTTAATGACGATGAAACACAGAAATGTCATCGGAATTAAATGCAATAGGCACAATGCCGACTGAAGTACAGGAAGACTGACTCTTATTACTGTCTATGATGTGAACCATTCCTGTGACACTAGTTATAGATTCCGATGCTTCACTTGAGGTTTACTGTATCCTATGGACCTTCTTATTGACGATGAAACACAGAAATTGCATCGGAATTAAATACAAAAGGCAAAATGCCGACTTAAGTACAAGATGACTGACTCTTCTTACTGTCTATGTTTTGAACCATTCCTGTGACACTAGTTATAGATTCCGATGCTTCACTTCAGGTTTACTGTATCCCTCTGACCTTCTTTTTGACGATGAAACACAGAAATTGCATCGGAAGTAAATAGAAAAGGCACAATGCCGACATAAGTACAAGAAGACTGACTCTTCCTACTGTCTATGTTTTGAACCATTCCTGTGACACTAGTTATAGATTCCGATGCTTCACTTGAGGTTTACTGTATCCTATGGACCTTCTTATTGACGATGAAAGACAGAAATTGCATCGGAATGAAATACAAAAGGCAAAATGCCGACTTAAGTACAAGAAGACTGACTCTTCTTACTGTCTATGTTTTGAACCTTTCCTGTGACACTAGTTATAGACTCCGATGCTTCACTTCAGGTTTACTGTATCCCTCTGACCTTCTTATTGACGATGAAACACAGAAATTGCATCGGAATTAAATAGTAGAGGCACAATGGTGACTTAAGTACAAGACGACTGACTTTTCTTACTGTCTATGTTTTGAACCATTCCTGTGACACTAGTCATAGATTCCGATGCTTCACTTCAAGTTTACTGTATCCCTTGGACCTTCTTATTGACGATGATACACAGAAATTGCATCGGAATTAAATACAAAAGGCACAATGCCGTCTTAAGTACAAGAAGACTGACCTTTCTTACTGTCTATGATTTGAGCCCTTCCTGTGACACTAGTTATAGATTCCGATGCATCACTTCAGGTTTACTGTATCCCTCTGACCTTCTTATTGACGATCAAACACAGAAATTGCATCGGAATTAAATACAAAAGGCTAATTGCCGACTCAAGTACAAGAAGACTGACTCCTCTTACTGACTATAATTTGAACCATTCATGTGACACTAGTTATAGATTGCGATGCTTCACTTCAGGTTTACTGTATCCCTCTGGCCTTCTTATTGACGATGAAAGACAGAAATTGCATCGTAATTAAATACAAAAGGCACAATGCCGTCATAAGTACATGAAGACCAACTCTTCCTACTGGCAATGTTTTAACCGTTCCTGTGACACTAGTTATAGATCCCGATGCTTCACTTCAGGTTTACTGTATCCCTTGGACCTTCTTGGTGACGATGAAACACAGAAATTGCATCTGAATTAAATACAAAAGGCACAATGCCGACTTAAGTACAAGAAGACTGACTCTTCCTACTGTCTATGTTTTATACCATTCTTGTGCCACTAGTTATAGATTCCGATGCTTCACTTCACGTTTACTGTATCCCTTGGACCTTCTTATTGACGATGAAACACAGAAATTGCAATGGAATTAAATACAAAAGGCACATTGCCGACTTAAGTACAAGAAGACTGACTCTTCTTACTGTCTATGTTTTGAACCATTCCATTGACACTAGTTATAGATTCCGATGCTTCACTCCAGGGTTACTGTATGCCTTGGACCTTCTTATTGACAATGAAACACAGAAATTGCATCGGAATTAAATACAAAATGCACAATGCCGACATAAGTACAAGAAGACTGACTCTCCTTACTGACTATGTTTTGAACCATTCCTGTGACACTAGTTATAGATTCCGATGCTTCACTTCAGGTTTACTGAATCCCTTGGACCTTCTTATTGACGACGAAACACAGAAATTGCATCGGAATTAAATACAAAAGGCAAAATGCCGACTTAAGTACACGAAAACTGATTCTTCTTACTGTCTATGTTTTGAACCATTCCTGTGACTCTAGTTATAGATTCCGATGCTACACTCAAGGTTTACTGTATCTTTTGGACCTTCTTATTGACGATGAAACACAGACATTGCATCGGACTTAAATAGATAAGGCACAATGTCAACTTAAGTACAAGAAGACTGACTTTTCTTACTGTCGATGATTTGAACCATTCCTGTGACACCAGTTATAGATTCCGATGCTTCACTCCAGGTTTACTGTATCCCTTGGACCTTGTTATTGACGATGAAACACAGAAATTGCATCGGAAATAAGTAGAAAAGGCAGAATGCCGACTTAAGTACAAGAAGACTGACTCTTCTTACTGACTATGTTTTGAACCATATCTGTGACACTCGTTATAGATTCCGATGCTTTACTTCAGGTTTACTGTATACCTTGGACCTTCTTATTGACGATGAAACACAGAAATTGCTTCGGAATTAAATACAAAAGGCACAATGCCGACTTAAGTACAAGAAGACTGCCTCTTCCTACGGTCTATAATTTGAACCATTCCTGTGACAATAGTTATAGATTCCGATGCTTCACTTTAGGTTTAGTTTATCCCTCTGACCTTATTGCCGATGAAACACAGAAATTGCATCGGTGTTAAATACAAAAGGCACAATGCCGACTTAAGGACAAGAAGACAGACTCTTCTTACTGACTATGTTTTGAACCATTCCTGTGACACTAGTTATAGATTCCGATCCTTCACTTCAGTTTTACTGTTTCCCTTGGACCTTCTTATTGACGATGAAACACAGAAATTGAATCGGAATTAAATACAAAAGGCACAATGCCGACTTAAGTACAAGACGACTGATTCTTCTACTGTCTATGTTTTGAACGATTTCTGTGAGAATAATTATAGAGTCCAATGCTTCATTTCAGGTTTACTGTATCCCTTGGACCTTCTTATTGACGATGAATCACTGAAATTGCATCGGAATTAAACACAAATGACACACTGCCGACTTAAGTACAAAAAGACTGACTCTTCTTACTGTCTATATTTTGAACCATTCCAGTGACACTAGTTATAGATTCCCATGCTTCACTTTAGGTTTACTGTATACCTTGGACCTTCTCATTGACGATGAAACACAGAAATTGCATCGGAATTAAATACAAAAGGCACAATACCGACTTAAGTACAAGAAGACTGACTCTTCTTACTGTCTATACTATAAACCATTCCATTGACACTAGTTATAGATTCCGATTCTTCATTTCAGGTTTACTGTATCCCTTGGACCTTCTTATTGACGATGAAACACAGATATTGCATCGGAATTAAATACAAAAGGCACAATGCCGGCTTAAGTACTAAAAGACTGACTCTTCCTAGTGTCTATGTTTGTGCCATTCCTGTGACACTAGTTTTGGAATCCGATGCTTCACTTAAGGTTTACTGTATCCCTCTGACCTTCTTATTGACGATGAAACACAGAAATTGCATCGGAATTAAATACAAAAGGCACAATGCCGACTTAAGGACAATAAGACAAAGTCTTCCTAGTGACTATGTTTTGAACCATTCCTGTGACACTAGTTATAGATTCCGATGCTTCACTTCAGGTTTACTGTTTCCCTTGGACCTTCTTATTGACGATGAAACACAGAAATTGCATCGGAATTAAATACAAAATGCACAATGCCGACTTAACTACAAGAAGACTGACTCCTCTACTGTCTATGTTTTGAACCATTTCTGTGACACTAGTTATAGAGTCCGATGCTTCACTTCAGGTTTACTGTATCCCTTGGGTCTTCTTATTGACGATGAATCACAGAAATTGCATCGGAATTAAATACAAAAGGCACAATGCCGACTTAAGTACAAGAAGACAGACTCTTCTTAGTGTCTATATTTTGAAAAATTCCAGTGACACGAGTTACAGATTCTGATGCTTCATTTCAGGTTTACTGTATACCTTGGATCTTCTTATTGACGATGAAACACAGAAATTGCATCGGAATTAAGTACAAAAGGCACAATGCCGGCTTAAGTACAAGAAGACTGACTAGTCTTACTTCCTATGTCTTGAACCATTCCTGTGACACTAGTTATAGATTCCGATGCTTCACTTGAGGTTTACTATATCCCTTGGACCTTGTTATTGACGACGTAACACAGAAATTGCATCGGAATTAAATACAAAAGTCACAATGCCGATTTAAGGACAAGAAGACTGACTCTTCTTACTGACTATGTTTTGAACCATTCCTGTGACACTAGCTATAGATTCCTATGCTTCACTTCAGGTTTACTGTATCCCTCTGACCTTCTTATTGACGATGAAACACAGAAATTGCATCGGAATTAAGTACAAATTGCACAATGCCGACTTAAGTACAAGAAGACTGACTCTTCTTACTGTCTATGCTTTGAACAATTCCTGTGACACTAGTTATAGATTACGATGCTTCACCTCAGGTTTACTGTATCCCTTGGACCTTATTGACGATGAAACACGGAAATTGCATCGGAATTACATAGAAGAGGCAAAATTCCGACTTAAGTACACGAAGACTGACACTTCTTACTGTCTATGATTTGAAACATTCCTGTGACACTAGTTACAGATTCCGATGCTACACTCCAGGCTTACTATATCCCATGGACCTTCTTATTGACGATGAAACACAGAAATTGCATCGGAATTAAATACAAGAAGCACAATGCAGACTTAAGGATAAGAAGACTGACTCTTCTTACTTACTTTGTTTTGAACCATTCCTGTGACACTAGTTATAGATTCCGATGCTTCACTCAGGTTTGCTGTATCCCTTGGACCGTCTTATTTGCAATGAAACACAGAAATTGCATCGGAATTATATACAAAAGGCACAGTGCCAACTTCAGTACAAGAAGACCGACTCTTCCTAATGTCTATGTTTTGAAACATTCCTGTGTCACTAGTTATAGATTACGATGCTTCACTTCAGGTTTACTGTATCCCTTGGACCTTCTTATTGACGATGAAACAGAGAAATTGCATCGGAATTAAATACAAAAGGCACAATGCCGACTTAAGTACATGAAGACCAACTCTTCCTACTGACTATGTTTGAACCGTTCCTGTGACACTAGTTATAGATTCCGATGCTTCACTTGAGGTTTACTGTATCCCTTGGTCCTACTTATTGACGATGAAACACAGAAATTGCATCGGAATTTAATACCAAAGGCACAATGCCGATTTAAGTACAAGGAAAACTGACTCTTCTTACTGTCTATGTTTTAACCATTCCTGTGACACTAGTTATAGATTCCGACGCTTCACTCCAGGGTTACTGTATCCCTTGGACCTTCTTATTGACGATGAAACACAGAAATTGCATCGGAATTTAATACAAAATACACAATGCCGACTTAAGTACATGAAGACCGACACTTCCTACTGACTATGATTTGAACCATTCCTGTGACACTAGTTATAGATTCCGATGCTTCACTTGAGCTTTGCTGTATCCCTTGGACCTTCTTATTGACAATGAAACACAGAAATTGCATCGGAATTAAATGCAAAAGGCACAATGCCGACTTAAGTACAAGAAGACTGACTCATCTTACTGTCTATGTTCTGAACCATTTCTGTGACACTAGTTATAGATTCCGACGCTTCACTCCAGGTTTACTGTATCCCTTGGACCTTCTTATTGACGATGAAGCACAGAAATTGCATCGGAATTAAATACAAAAAGCACAATGCCGAATTAAGTACATGAAGACCGAGTATTCCTACTGACTATGTTTTGAACCATTCCTGTGACACGAGTTATAGATTCCGATGCTTCACTTCAGGTTTACTGTATCCTTTGGACCTTCTTATTGACGATGAAATACAGAACCCGCATCGGAATTAACACAATAGGCACACTGCCGACTTAAGTACAAAAAGACTGACTCCTCTTACTGACTATGATTTGAACCATTCCTGTGATACTAGTTATAGATTCCGATGCTTCACTTCAGCTTTACTGTACCCCTCTGACCTACTTTTTGACGATGAAACACAGAAATTGCATCGGAATTAAATAGAAAAGGCACAATGCCGACTTAAGTACCAGAAGACTTACTCTTCCTACTGTCTATGTTTGGAACCATTCCTGTTACACTAGTTATAGATTCCGATGCTTCACTTCAGGTTCACTGTATCCCTAGGACCTTCTTATTGACGATGAAACACAGAAATTGCCTCGGAATTAAATACAAAAGGTACAATGCCGACTTAAGCACAAGAAGACTGACTCCTTTTACTGACTATGTTTTGAACCATTCCTGTGAGACTAGTTATAGATTGCGATGCTTCCCTTCAGGTTTACTGTATCCCTCTGACCATCTTATTGACGATGAAACACAGAAATTGCATCGGAATTAAATACAAAAGGCACAATGCCGACTTAAGTACATGAAGACCGACACTACCTAATGACTATGATTTGAACCATTCCTGTGACACTAGTTATAGATTCCGATGCGTCACTTCAGGTTTACTGTATCCCTCTGACCTTCTTATTGGCGATGAAACACAGAAATTCCATCGGAATTAAATACAAAAGACACAATGCCGACTTATTTACAAGAAGACTGATCTTCTTACTGTCTATGTTTTGAACCATTCCAGTGACACTAGTTATAGATTCCGATGATACACTCCAGGTATACTGTATCCCTTGGACCTTGTTATTGACGATGAAACACAGAAATTGCATCGGAATTAAATAGAAAAGGCACAATACCGACTTAAGTACAAGAAGACTGACTCTTCTTATTGTCTATGTTTTGAACCATTCCTGTGACACTAGTCATAGATTCCGATGCTTCACCTCAGGTTTACTGTATCCCTTGGACCTTCTTGTTGACGATGAAACACAGAAATTGCATCGGAATTAAATAGAAAAGGCAAAATTCCGACTTAAGTACACGAAGACTGACACTTCTTACTGTCTATGATTTGAACCATTCCTGTGACACTAGTTATAGATTCCGATGCTACACTCCATACTTACTATATCCCATGGACCTTCTTATTGACGATCAAACACAGATATTGCATCGGAATTAAATACAAGAGGCACAATGCAGACTTAAGGATAAGAAGACTGACTCTTCTTACTTACTTTGTATTGAACCATTCCTGTGACACTAGTTTCAGATTCCGATGCTTCACTTCAGGCTTACTGTGTCCCTTGGACCGTCTTATTTGCAATGAAACACAGAAATTGCATCGGAATTAAATACAAAAGGCACAGTGAAGACTTAAGTACAAGATGACTGACTCTTCCTAATGTCTATGATTTGAACCATTCCTGTGTCACTAGTTATAGATTACGATGCTTCACTTCAGGTTTACTGTATCCCTTGGACCTTCTTATTGACGATGAAACACAGAAATTGCATCGGAATTTAATACCAATGGCACAATGCCGATTTAAGTACAAGGAAGACTGAGTCTTCTTACTGTCTATGTTTTTACCATTCCTGTGACACTAGTTATAGATTCCGACGCTTCACTCCAGGTTTACTGTTTCCCTTGGACCTTCTTATTGACGATGAAACACAGAAATTGCATCGGAATTAAATACAAAAGGCACATTGCCGACTTAAGTACATGAAGACTAACACTTCCTACTGACTATGATTTGAACCATTCCTGTGACACTAGTTATAGATTTCGATGCTTCATTTGAGGTTTACTGTATCCCTTGGACCTTCTTATTGACGATGAAACACAGAAATTGCATCGGAATTAAATACAAAAGGCACAATGCCGACTTAAGTACATGAAGACCGACTCTTCCTATTGACTATGTTTTGAACCATTCCTGTGACACTAGTTGTAGATTCCGATGCTTCACTTGAGGTTTACTGTATCCCTTCGACCTTCTTATTGACGAAGAAACACAGAAATTGCATCGGAATTAAATACAAAAGGCACAATGCCGACTTAACTACAAGAAGACTGACTCATCTTACTGTCTGTGTTCTGAACCATTCCTGTGACACTAGTTATAGATTCCGATGCTTCACTTCAGGTTTACTGTATCCCTTGGACCTTCTTATTTACGATGAAATACAGAAATCGCATCGGAATTAACACAATAGGCACACTGCCGACTTAAGTACAAAAAGAATGACTCCTCTTACTGACTATGCTTTGAACCATTCCTGTGACACTACTTATAGATTCCGATGCTTCACTTCAGCTTTTCTATACCCCTATGACCTACTTTTTGACGATGAAACACAGAAATTGCATCGGAATTAAATAGAAAAGGCACAATGCCGACTTAAGTACAAGAAGACTGATTCTTCCTACTGTCTATGGTTTGAACCATCCCTGTGATACTAGTTATAGATTCCGATGCTTCACTTCAGGTTTACTGTATCCCTTGGACCTTCTTATTGACGATGAAACACAGAAATTGCATCGGAATTAAATAGAAAAGGCACAATACCGACTTAAGTACAAGAAGACTGACTCTTCTTATTGTCTATGTTTTGAACCATTCCTGTGACACTAGTTATAGATTCCGATGCTTCACCTCAGGTTTACTGTATCCCTTGGACCTTCTTGTTGACGATGAAACACAGAAATTGCATCGGAATTAAATAGAAAAGGCAAAATTCCGACTTAAGTACACGAAGACTGACACTTCTTACTGTCTATGATTTGAACCATTCCTGTGACACTAGTTATAGATTCCGATGCTACACTCCATACTTACTATATCCCATGGACCTTCCTATTGACGATCAAACACAGAAATTGGATCGGAATTAAATACAAGAGGCACAATGCAGACTTAAGGATAAGAAGACTGACTCTTCTTACTTACTTTGTATTGAACCATTCCTGTGACACTAGTTTCAGATTCCGATGCTTCACTTCAGGCTTACTGTGTCCCTTGGACCGTCTTATTTGCAATGAAACACAGAAATTGCATCGGAATTAAATACAAAAGGCACAGTGAAGACTTAAGTACAAGATGACTGACTCTTCCTAGTGTCTATGATTTAAACCATTCCTGTGTCACTAGTTATAGATTACGATGCTTCACTTCAGGTTTACTGTATCCCTTGGACCTTCTTATTGACGATGAAACACAGAAATTGCATCGGAATTTAATACCAATGGCACAATGCCGATTTAAGTACAAGGAAGACTGACTCTTCTTACTGTCTATGTTTTAACCATTCCTGTGACACTAGTTATAGATTCCGACGCTTCACTCCATTTTTGCTGTTTCCCTTGGACCTTCTTATTGACGATGAAACACAGAAATTGCATCGGAATTAAATACAAAAGGCACATTGCCGACTTAAGTACATGAAGACTAACACTCCCTACTGACTATGATTTGAACCATTCCTGTGACACTAGTTATAGATTTCGATTCTTCATTTGAGGTTTACTGTATCCCTTGGACCTTCTTATTGACGATGAAACACAGAAATTTTATCGGAATTAAATACAAAAGGCACAATGCCGACTTAAGTACATGAAGACCGACTCTTCCTATTGACCATGTTTTGAACCATTCCTGTGACACTAGTTGTAGATTCCGATGCTTCACTTGAGGTTTACTGTATCCCTTGGACCTTCTTATTGACGAAGAAACACAGAAATTGCATAGGAATTAAATACAAAAGGCACAATGCCGACTTAACTACAAGAAGACTGACTCATCTTACTGTCTGTGTTCTGAACCATTCCTGTGACACTAGTTATAGATTCCGATGCTTCACTTCAGGTTTACTGTATCCCTTGGACCTTCTTATTTACGATGAAATACAGAAATCGCATCGGAATTAACACAATAGGCACACTGCCGGCTTAAGTACAATAAGACTGACTCCTCTTACTGACTATGCTTTGAACCATTCCCGTGACACTACTTATAGATTCCGATGCTTCACTTCAGCTTTTCTGTACCCCACTGACCTACTTTTTGACGATGAAACACAGAAATTGCATCGGAATTAAATAGAAAAGGCACAATACCGACTTAAGTACACGAAGACTGACACTTCTTACTGTCTATGATTTGAACCATTCCTGTGACACTAGTTATAGATTCCGATGCTACACTCCATACTTACTATATCCCATGGACCTTCTTATTGATGATCAAACACAGAAATTGCATCGGAATTAAATACAAGAGGCACAATGCAGACTTAAGGATAAGAAGACTGACTCTTCTTACTTACTTTGTATTGAACCATTCCTGTGACACTAGTTTCAGATTCCGATGCTTCACTTCAGGCTTACTGTGTCCCTTGGACCGTCTTATTTGCAATGAAACACAGAAATTGCATCGGAATTAAATACAAAAGGCACAGTGAAGACTTAAGTACAAGATGACTGACTCTTCCTAATGTCTATGATTTAAACCATTCCTGTGTCACTAGTTATAGATTACGATGCTTCACTTCAGGTTTACTGTATCCCTTGGACCTTCTTATTGGCGATGAAACACAGAAATTGAATCGGAATTAAATACAAAAGGCACAATGCCGACTTAAGTACAAGACGACTGATTCTTCTACTGTCTATGTTTTAACGGTTTCTGTGACAATAGTTACAGAGTCCGATGCTTCACTTCAGGTTTACTGTATCCCTCTGACCTTCTTATTGACGATGAAACACAGAAATTGCATCGGAATTAAATACAAAAGGCACAATGCCGACTTAAGGACAATAAGACAAACTCTTCCTAGTGACTATGTTTTGAACCATTCCTGTGACACTAGTTATATTTTCCGATGCTTCACTTCAGGTTTACTGTTTCCCTTGGACCTTCTTATTGACGATGAAACACAGAAATTGCATCGGAATTAAATACAAAATGCACAATGCCGACTTAACTTCAAGAAGACTGACTCCTCTACTGTCTATGTTTTGAACCATTTCTGTGACACTAGTTATAGAGTCCGATGCTTCACTTCAGGTTTACTGTATCCCTTGGGTCTTCTTATTGACGATGAATCACAGAAATTGCATCGGAATTAAATACAAAAGGCACAATGCCGACTTAAGTACAAGAAGACAGACTCTTCTTAGTGTCTATATTTTGAAAAATTCCAGTGACACGAGTTATAGATTCTGATGCTTCATTACAGGTTTACTGTATACCTTGGTTCTTCTTATTGACGATGAAACACAGAAATTGCATCGGAATTAAGTACAAAAGGCACAATGCCGGCTCAAGTACAAGAAGACTGACTAGTCTTACTTCCTATGTTCTTGAACCATTCCTGTGACACTAGTTATAGATTCCGATGCTTCACTTGAGGTTTACTGTATCCCTTGGACCTTGTTATTGACGACGTAACACAGAAATTGCATCGGAATTAAATACAAAAGTCACAATGCCGATTTAAGGACAAGAAGACTGACTATTCTTACTGACTATGTTTTGAACCATTCCTGTGACACTAGCTATAGATTCCGATGCTTCACGTCAGGTTTACTGTATCCCTCTGACCTTCTTATTGACGATGAAACACAGAAATTGCTTCGGAATTAAATACAAGAGGCACAATGCAGACTTAAGGATAAGAAGACTGACTCTTCTTACTTACTTTGTTTTGAACCATTCCTGTGACACTAGTTATAGATTCCGATGCTTCACTCAGGTTTGCTGTATCCCTTGGACCGTCTTATTTGCAATGAAACACAGAAATTGCATCGGAATTATATACAAAAGGCACAGTACCGACTTCAGTACAAGAAGACTGACTCTTCCTAATGTCTATGTTTTGAAACATTCCTGTGTCACTAGTTATAGATTACGATGCTTCACTTCAGGTTTACTGTATCCCTTGGACCTTCTTATTGACGATGAAACAGAGAAATTGCATCGGAATTAAATACAAAAGGCACAATGCCGACTTAAGTACATGAAGACCAACTCTTCCTACTGACTATGTTTGAACCGTTCCTGTGACACTAGTTATAGATTCCGATGCTTCACTTGAGGTTTACTGTGTCCCTTGGACCTTCTTATTGACGATGAAACACAGAAATTGCATCGGAATTTAATACAAAATACACAATGCCGACTTAAGTACATGAAGACCGACACTTCCTACTGACTATGATTTGAACCATTCCTGTGACACCAGTTATAGATTCCGATGCTTCACTTGAGCTTTACTGTATCCCTTGGACCTTCTTATTGACAATGAAACACAGAAATTGCATCGGAATTAAATGCAAAAGGCACAATGCCGACTTAAGTACAAGAAGACTGACTCATCTTACTGTCTATGTTCTGAACCATTTCTGTGACACTAGTTATAGATTCCGACGCTTCACTCCAGGTTTACTGTATCCCTTGGACCTTCTTGTTGACGATGAAACACAGAAATTGCATCGGAATTAAATAGAAAAGGCAAAATTCCGACTTAAGTACACGAAGACTGACACTTCTTACTGTCTATGAATTGAACCATTCCTGTGACACTAGTTATAGATTCCGATGCTACACTCCATACTTACTATATCCCATGGACCTTCTTATTGACGATCAAACACAGAAATTGCATCGGAATTAAATACAAGAGGCACAATGCAGACTTAAGGATAAGAAGACTGACTCTTCTTACTAACTTTGTATTGAACCATTCCTGTGACACTAGTTTCAGATTCCGATGCTTCACTTCAGGCTTACTGTGTCCCTTGGACCGTCTTATTTGCAATGAAACACAGAAATTGCATCGGAATTAAATACAAAAGGCACAGTGAAGACTTAAGTACAAGATGACTGACTCTTCCTAATGTCTATGATTTAAACCATTCCTGTGTCACTAGTTATAGATTACGATGCTTCACTTCAGATTTACTGTATCCCTTGGACCTTCTTATTGACGATGAAACACAGAAATTGCATCGGAATTTAATACCAATGGCACAATGCCGATTTAAGTACAAGGAAGACTGACTCTTCTTACTGTCTATGTTTTAACCATTCCTGTGACACTAGTTATAGATTCCGACGCTTCACTCCAGGTTTACTGTTTCCCTTGGACCTTCTTATTGACGATGAAACACAGAAATTGCATCGGAATTAAATACAAAAGGCACATTGCCGACTTAAGTACATGAAGACTAACACTTCCAACTGACTATGATTTGAACCATTCCTGTGACACTAGTTATAGATTTCGATGCTTCATTTGAGGTTTACTGTATCCCTTGGTCCTTCTTATTGACGATGAAACACAGAAATTGCATCGGAATTAAATACAAAAGGCACAATGCCGACTTAAGTACATGAAGCCCGACTCTTCCTATTGACTATGTTTTGAACCATTCCTGTGACACTAGTTGTAGATTCCGATGCTTCACTTGAGGTTTACTGTATCCCTTGGACCTTCTTATTGACGAAGAAACACAGAAATTGCATCGGAATTAAATACAAAAGGCACAATGCCGACTTAACTACAAGAAGACTGACTCATCTTACTGTCTGTGTTCTGAACCATTCCTGTGACACTAGTTATAGATTCCGATGCTTCACTTCAGGTTTACTGTATCCCTTGGACCTTCTTATTCACGATGAAATACAGAAATCGCATCGGAATTAACACAATAGGCACACTGCCGACTTAAGTACAAAAAGACTGACTCCTCTTACTGACTATGCTTTCAACCATTCCTGTGACACTACTTATAGATTCCGATGCTTCACTTCAGCTTTTCTATACCCCTCTGACCTCCTTTTTGACGATGAAACACAGAAATTGCATCGGAATTAAATAGAAAAGGCACAATGCCGACTTAAGTACAAGAAGACTGATTCTTCCTACTGTCTATGGTATGAACCATTCCTGTGATACTAGTTTTAGATTCCGATGCTTCACTTCAGGTTTACTGTATCCCTTGGACCTTCTTATTGACGATGAAACACAGAAATTGCATCGGAATTAAATAGAAAAGGCACAATACCGACTTAAGTACAAGAAGACTGACTCTTCTTATTGTCTATGTTTTGAACCATTCCTGTGACACTAGTTATAGATTCCGATGCTTCACCTCAGGTTTACTGTATCCCTTGGACCTTCTTGTTGACGATGAAACACAGAAATTGCATCGGAATTAAATAGAAAAGGCAAAATTCCGACTTAAGTACACGAAGACTGACACTTCTTACTGTCTATGATTTGAACCATTCCTGTGACACTAGTTATAGATTCCGATGCTACACTCCATACTTACTATATCCCATGGACCTTCTTATTGACGATCAAACACAGAAATTGCATCGGAATTAAATACAAGAGGCACAATGCAGACTTAACGATAAGAAGACTGACTCTTCTTACTTACTTTGTATTGAACCATTCCTGTGACACTAGTTTCAGATTCCGATGCTTCACTTCAGGCTTACTGTGTCCCTTGGACCGTCTTATTTGCAATGAAACACAGAAATTGCATCGGAATTAAATACAAAAGGCACAGTGAAGACTTAAGTACAAGATGACTGACTCTTCCTGATGTCTATGATTTAAACCATTCCTGTGTCACTAGTTACAGATTGCGATGCTTCACTTCAGGTTTACTGTATCCCTTGGACCTTCTTATTGACGATGAAACACAGAAATTGCATCGGAATTTAATACCAATGGCACAATGCCGATTTAAGTACAAGGAAGACGGACTCTTCTTACTGTCTATGTTTTAACCATTCCTGTGACACTAGTTATAGATTCCGACGCTTCACTCCATTTTTACTGTTTCCCTTGGACCTTCTTATTGACGATGAAACACAGAAATTGCATCGGAATTAAATACAAAAGGCACATTGCCGACTTAAGTACATGAAGACTAACACTTCCTACTGACTATGATTTGAACCATTCCTGTGACACTAGTTATAGATTTCGATGCTTCATTTGAGGTTTACTGTATCCCTTGGACCTTCTTATTGACGATGAAACACAGAAATTGCATCGGAATTAAATACAAAAGGCACAATGCCGACTTAAGTACATGAAGACCGACTCTTCCTATTGACTATGTTTTGAACCATTCCTGTGACACTAGTTGTAAATTCCGATGCTTCACTTGAGGTTTACTGTATCCCTTGGACCTTCTTATTGACGAAGAAACACAGAAATTGCATCGGAATTAAATACAAACGGCACAATGCCGACTTAACTACAAGAAGACTGACTCATCTTACTGTCTGTGTTCTGAACCATTCCTGTGACACTAGTTATAGATTCCGATGCTTCACTTCAGGTTTACTGTATCCCTTGGACCTTCTTATTTACGATGAAATACAGAAATCGCATCGGAATTAACACAATAGGCACACTGCCGGCTTAAGTACAAAAAGACTGACTCCTCTTACTGACTATGCCTTGAACCATTCCTGTGACACTACTTATAGATTCCGATGCTTCACTTCAGCTTTTCTGTACCCCTCTGACCTACTTTTTGACGATGAAACACAGAAATTGCATCGGAATTAAATAGAAAAGGCACAATGCCGACTTAAGTACAAGAAGACTGATTCTTCCTACTGTCTATGGTTTGAACCATTCCTGTGATACTAGTTATAGATTCCGATGCTTCACTTCAGGTTTACTGTATCCCTTGGACCTTCTTATTGACGATGAAACACAGAAATTGCATCGGAATTAAATAGAAAATGCACAATACCGACTTAAGTACAAGAAGACTGACTCTTCTTATTGTCTATGTTTTGAACCATTCCTGTGACACTAGTTATAGATTCCGATGCTTCACCTCAGGTTTACTGTATCCCTTGGACCTTCTTGTTGACGATGAAACACAGAAATTGCATCGGAATTAAATAGAAAAGGCAAACTTCCGACTTAAGTACACGAAGACTGACACTTCTTACTGTCTATGATTTGAACCATTCCTGTGACACTAGTTATAGATTCCGATGCTACACTCCATACTTACTATATCCCATGGACCTTCTTATTGAGGATCAAACACAGAAATTGCATCGGAATTAAATACAAGAGGCACAATGCAGACTTAAGGATAAGAAGACTGACTCTTCTTACTTACTTTGTATTGAACCATTCCTGTGACACTAGTTTCAGATTCCGATGCTTCACTTCAGGCTTACTGTGTCCCTTGGACCGTCTTATTTGCAATGAAACACAGAAATTGCATCGGAATTAAATACAAAAGGCACAGTGAAGACTTAAGTACAAGATGACTGACTCTTCCTAATGTCTATGATTTAAACCATTCCTGTGTCACTAGTTATAGATTACGATGCTTCACTTCAGGTTTACTGTATCCCTTGGACCTTCTTATTGACGATGAAACACAGAAATTGCATCGGAATTTAATACCAATGGCACAATGCCGATTTAAGTACAAGGAAGACTGACTCATCTTACTGTCTATGTTTTAACCATTCCTGTGACACTAGTTATAGATTCCGACGCTTCACTCCAGGTTTACTGTTTCCCTTGGACCTTCTTATTGACGATGAAACACAGGAATTGCATCGGAATTAAATACAAAAGGCTCATTGCCGACTTAAGTACATGAAGACTAACACTTCCTACTGACTATGATTTGAACCATTCCTGTGACACTAGTTATAGATTTCGATGCTTCATTTGAGGTTTACTGTATCCCTTGGACCTTCTTATTGACGATGAAACACAGAAATTGCATCGGAATTAAATACAAAAGGCACAATGCCGACTTAAGTACATGAAGACCGACTCTTCCTATTGACTATGCTTTGAACCATTCCTGTGACACTAGTTGTAGATTCCGATGCTTCACTTGAGGTTTACTGTATCCCTTGGACCTTCTTGTTGACGAAGAAACACAGAAATTGCATCGGAATTAAATAGAAAAGGCACAATGCCGACTTAAGTACAAGAAGACTGATTCTTCCTACTGTCTATGGTTTGAACCATTCCTGTGATACTAGTTATAGATGCCGATGCTTCACTTCAGGTTTACTGTATCCCTTGGACCTTCTTATTGACGATGAAACACAGAAATTGCCTCGGAATTAAATACAAAAGGCACAATGCCGACTTAAGTACAAGTAGATTGACTCCTTTTACTGACTATGTTTGAACCATTCCTGTGAGACAAGTTATAGATTGCGATGCTTCCCTTCAGGTTTACTGTATCCCTCTGACCTTCTTATTGACTATGAAACACAGAAATTGCATCGGAATCAAATAGAAAAGGCACAATGTCGACTTAAGTACTAGAAGACTGACTCGTCTTACTTCCTATGCCTTGAACCTTTCCTGTGACACTAGTTATAGATTCCAATGCTTCACTTGAGGTATACTGTATCCCTTGGACCTTGTTATTGACGACGTAACACAGAAATTGCATCGGAATTAAATAGAAAAGTCACAATGCCGACTTAAGTACAAGAAGACTGACTTTTCTTTCTGACTATGTTTTGAACCATTCCTGTGACACTAGCTTTAGATTCCGATGCTTCACTTCAGGTTTACTGTATCCCTCTGACCTTCTTATTGACGATGAAACACAGAAATTGCATCGGAATTAAATACAAAAAGCACAATGCCGAATTAAGTACATGAAGACCGAGTCTTCCTACTGACTATGTTTTGAACCATTCCTGTGACACGAGTTATAGATTCCGATGCTTCACTTGAGGTTTACTGTATCCCTTGGACCTACTTATTGACGATGAAACACACAAATTGCATCGGAATTTAATACCAAAGGCACAATGCCGATTTAAGTACAAGGAAAACTGACTCTTCTTACTGTCTATGTTTTAACCATTCCTGTGACACTAGTTATAGATTCCGACGCTTCACTCCAGGGTTACTGTGTCCCTTAGACCTTCTTATTGACGATGAAACACAGAAATTGCATCGGAATTTAATACAAAATACACAATGCCGACTTAAGTACATGAAGACCGACACTTCCTACTGACTATGATTTGAACCATTCCTGTGACACTAGTTATAGATTCCGATGCTTCAATCAGGTTTGCTGTATCCCTTGGACCGTCTTATTTGCAATGAAACACAGAAATTGCATCGGAATTATATACAAAAGGCACAGTGCCGACTTCAGTACAAGAAGACTGACTCTTCCTAATGTCTATGTTTTGAAACATTCCTGTGTCACTAGTTATAGATTACGATGCTTCACTTCAGGTTTACTGTATCCCTTGGACCTTCTTATTGACGATGAAACAGAGAAATTGCATCGGAATTAAATACAAAAGGCACAATGCCGACTTAAGTACATGAAGACCAACTCTTCCTACTGACTATGTTTGAACCGTTCCTGTGACACTAGTTATAGATTCCGATGCTTCACTTGAGGTTTACTGTATCCCTTGGACCTACTTATTGACGATGAAACACAGAAATTGCATCGGAATTTAATACCAAAGGCACAATGCCGATTTAAGTACAAGGAAAACTGACTCTTCTTACTGTCTATGTTTTAACCATTCCTGTGACACTAGTTATAGATTCCGACGCTTCACTCCAGGGTTACTGTGTCCCTTGGACCTTCTTATTGACGATGAAACACAGAAATTGCATCGGAATTTAATACAAAATACACAATGCCGACTTAAGTACATGAAGACCGACACTTCCTACTGACTATGATTTGAACCATTCCTGTGACACCAGTTATAGATTCCGATGCTTCACTTGAGCTTTACTGTATCCCTTGGACCTTCTTATTGACAATGAAACACAGAAATTGCATCGGAATTAAATGCAAAAGGCACAATGCCGACTTAAGTACAAGAAGACTGACTCATCTTACTGTCTATGTTCTGAACCATTTCTGTGACACTAGTTATAGATTCCGACGCTTCTCTCCAGGTTTACTGTATCCCTTGGACCTTCTTATTGACGATGAAGCACAGAAATTGCATCGGAATTAAATACAAAAAGCACAATGCCGAATTAAGTACATGAAGACCGAGTCTTCCTACTGACTATGTTTTGAACCATTCCTGTGACACGAGTTATAGATTCCGATGCTTCACTTCAGGTTTACTGTATCCCTTGGACCTTCTTATTGACGATGAAATACAGAACCCGCATCGGAATTAACACAATAGGCACAATGCCGACTTAAGTACAAAAAGACTGACTCCTCTTACTGACTATGATTTGAACCATTCCTGTGATACTAGTTATAGATTCCGATGCTTCACTTCAGCTTTACTGTACCCCTCGGACCTACTTTTTGACGATGAAACACAGAAATTGCATCGGAATTAAATAGAAAAGGCACAATGCCGACTTAAGTACCAGAAGACTTACTCTTCCTACTGTCTATGTTTGGAACCATTCCTGTTACACTAGTTATAGATTCCGATGCTTCACTTCAGGTTCACTGTATCCCTAGGACCTTCTTATTGACGATGAAACACAGAAATTGCCTCGGAATTAAATACAAAAGGCACAATGCCGACTTAAGTACAAGAAGACTGACTCCTTTTACTGACTATGATTTGAACCATTCCTGTGACACTAGTTATAGATTCCGATGCGTCACTTCAGGTTTACTGTATCCCTCTGACCTTCTTATTGGCGATGAAACACAGAAATTCCATCGGAATTAAATACAAAAGGCACAATGCCGACTTATGTACAAGAAGACTGATCTTCTTACTGTCTATGTTTTGAACCATTCCAGTGACACTAGTTATAGATTCCGATGATACACTCCAGGTATACTGTATCCCTTGGACCTTGTTATTGACGATGAAACACAGAAATTGCATCGGAATTAAATAGAAAAGGCACAATACAGACTTAAGTACAAGAAGACTGACTCTTCTTATTGTCTATGTTTTGAACCATTCCTGTGACACTAGTTATAGATTCCGATGCTTCACCTCAGGTTTACTGTATCCCTTGGACCTTCTTGTTGACGATGAAACACAGAAATTGCATCGGAATTAAATAGAAAAGGCAAAATTCCGACTTAAGTACACGAAGACTGACACTTCTTACTGTCTATGATTTGAACCATTCCTGTGACACTAGTTATAGATTCCGATGCTACACTCCATACTTACTATATCCCATGGACTTTCTTATTGACGATCAAACACAGAAATTGCATCGGAATTAAATACAAGAGGCACAATGCAGACTTAAGGATAAGAAGACTGACTCTTCTTACTAACTTTGTATTGAACCATTCCTGTGACACTAGTTTCAGATTCCGATGCTTCACTTCAGGCTTACTGTGTCCCTTGGACCGTCTTATTTGCAATGAAACACAGAAATTGCATCGGAATTAAATACAAAAGGCACAGTGAAGACTTAAGTACAAGATGACTGACTCTTCCTGATGTCTATGATTTAAACCATTCCTCTGTCACTAGTTACAGATTGCGATGCTTCACTTCAGGTTTACTGTATCCCTTTGACCTTCTTATTGACGATGAAACACAGAAATTGCATCGGAATTTAATACCAATGGCACAATGCCGATTTAAGTACAAGGAAGACTGACTCTTCTTACTGTCTATGTTTTAACCATTCCTGTGACACTAGTTATAGATTCCGACGCTTCACTCCATTTTTACTGTTTCCCTTGGACCTTCTTATTGACGTTGAAACACAGAAATTGCATCGGAATTAAATACAAAAGGCACATTGCCGTCTTAAGTACATGAAGACTAACACTTCCTACAGACTATGATTTGAACCATTCCTGTGACACTAGTTATAGATTTCGATGCTTCATTTGATTTTACTGTATCCCTTGGACCTTCTTATTGACGATGAAACACAGAAATTGCATCGGAATTAAATACAAAAGGCACAATGCCGACTTAAGTACATGAAGACCGACTCTTCCTATTGACTATGTTTTGAACCATTCCTGTGACACTAGTTGTAGATTCCGATGCTTCACTTGAGGTTTACTGTATCCCTTGGACCATCTTATTGACGAAGAAACACAGAAATTGCATCGGAATTAAATACAAAAGGCACAATGCCAACTTAACTACAAGAAGACTGACTCATCTTACTGTCTGTGTTCTGAACCATTCCTGTGACACTAGTTATAGATTCCGATGCTTCACTTCAGGTTTACTGTATCCCTTGGACCTTCTTATTTACGATGAAATACAGAAATCGCATCGGAATTAACACAATAGGCACACTGCCGGCTTAAGTACAAAAAGACTGACTCCTCTTACTGACTATGCCTTGAACCATTCCTGTGACACTACTTATAGATTCCGATGCTTCACTTCAGCTTTTCTGTACCCCTCTGACCTACGTTTTGACGATGAAACACAGAAATTGCATCGGAATTAAATAGAAAAGGCACAATGCCGACTTAAGTACAAGAAGACTGATTCTTCCTACTGTCTATGGTTTGAACCATTCCTGTGATACTAGTTATAGATTCCGATGCTTCACTTCAGGTTTACTGTATCCCTTGGACCTTCTTATTGACGATGAAACACAGAAATTGCATCGGAATTAAATAGAAAATGCACAATACCGACTTAAGTACAAGAAGACTGACTCTTCTTATTGTCTATGTTTTGAACCATTCCTGTGACACTAGTTATAGATTCCGATGCTTCACCTCAGGTTTACTGTATCCCTTGGACCTTCTTGTTGACGATGAAACACAGAAATTGCATCGGAATTAAATAGAAAAGGCAAACTTCCGACTTAAGTACACGAAGACTGACACTTCTTACTGTCTATGATTTGAACCATTCCTGTGACACTAGTTATATATTCCGATGCTACACTCCATACTTACTATATCCCATGGACCTTCTTATTGACGATCAAACACAGAAATTGCATCGGAATTAAATACAAGAGGCACAATGCAGACTTAAGGATAAGAAGACTGACTCTTCTTACTTACTTTGTATTGAACCATTCCTGTGACACTAGTTTCAGATTCCGATGCTTCACTTCAGGCTTACTGTGTCCCTTGGACCGTCTTATTTGCAATGAAACACAGAAATTGCATCGGAATTAAATACAAAAGGCACAGTGAAGACTTAAGTACAAGATGACTGACTCTTCCTAATGTCTATGATTTAAACCATTCCTGTGTCACTAGTTATAGATTACGATGCTTCACTTCAGGTTTACTGTATCCCTTGGACCTTCTTATTGACGATGAAACACAGAAATTGCATCGGAATTTAATACCAATGGCACAATGCCGACTTAACTACAAGGAAAAATGACTCTTCTTACTGTCTATGTTTTAACCATTCCTGTGACACTAGTTATAGATTCCGACGCTTCACTCCAGGTTTACTGTTTCCCTTGGACCTTCTTATTGACGATGAAACACAGAAATTGCATCGGAATTAAATACAAAAGGCTCATTGCCGACTTAAGTACATGAAGACTAACACTTCCTACTGACTATGATTTGAACCATTCCTGTGACACTAGTTATAGATTTCGATGCTTCATTTGAGGTTTACTGTATCCCTTGGACCTTCTTATTGACGATGAAACACAGAAATTGCATCGGAATTAAATACAAAAGGCACAATGCCGACTTAAGTACATGAAGACCGACTCTTCCTATTGACTATGTTTTGAACCATTCCTGTGACACTAGTTGTAGATTCCGATGCTTCACATGAGGTTTACTGTATCCCTTGGACCTTCTTGTTGACGAAGAAACACAGAAATTGCATCGGAATTAAATAGAAAAGGCACAATGCCGACTTAAGTACAAGAAGACTGATTCTTCCTACTGTCTGTGGTTTGAACCATTCCTGTGATACTAGTTATAGATTCCGATGCTTCACTTCAGGTTTACTGTATCCCTTGGACCTTCTTATTGACGATGAAACACAGATATTGCCTCGGAATTAAATACAAAAGGCACAATGCCGACTTAAGTACAAGTAGATTGACTCCTTTTACTGACTATGTTTGAACCATTCCTGTGAGACTAGTTATAGATTGCGATGCTTCCCTTCAGGTTTACTGTATCCCTCTGACCTTCTTATTGACTATGAAACACAGACATTGAATCGGAATCAAATAGAAAAGGCACAATGTCGACTTAAGTACTAGAAGACTGACTCGTCTTACTTCCTATGCCTTGAACCTTTCCTGTGACACTAGTTATAGATTCCAATGCTTCACATGAGGTATACTGTATCCCTTGGACCTTGTTATTGACGACGTAACACAGAAATTGCATCGGAATTAAATAGAAAAGTCACAATGCCGACTTAAGTACAAGAAGACTGACTCTTCTTTCTGACTATGTTTTGAACCATTCCTGTGACACTAGCTTTAGATTCCGATGCTTCACTTCAGGTTTACTGTATCCCTCTGACCTTCTTATTGACGATGAAACACAGAAATTGCATCGGAATTAAATACAAATTGCACAATGCCGACTTAAATACAAGAAGACACTCTTCTCACTGTCTGTGTTTTGAACCATTCCAGTGACACTAGTTATAGATTCCGATGCTTCACCTCAGGTTTACTGTATCCCTTGGACTTTCTTATTGACGATGAAACACAGAAATTGCATCGGAATTAAATAGAAAAGGCAAAATTCCGACTTAAGTACACGAAGACTGACACTTCTTACTGTCTATGATTTGAACCATTCCTGTGACACTAGTTATAGATTTCGATGCTACACTCCAGGCTTACTATATCCCATGGACCTTCTTATTGACGATCAAACACAGAAATTGCATCGGAATTAAATACAAGAGGCACAATGCAGACTTAAGGATAAGAAGACTGACTCTTCTTACTTACTTTGTATTGAACCATTCCTGTGACACTAGTTTCAGATTCCGATGCTTCACTTCAGGCTTACTGTGTCCCTTGGACCGTCTTATTTGCAATGAAATACAGAAATTGCATCGGAATTAAATACAAAAGGCACAGTGAAGACTTGAGTACAAGATGACTGACTCTTCCTAATGTCTATGTTTTGAACCATTCCTGTGTCACTAGTTATAGACTACGATGAATCACTTCAGGTTTACTGTATCCCTTGGACCTTCTTATTGACGATGAAACACAGAAATTGCATCGGAATTTAATACTAATGGCACAATGCCGATTTAAGTACAAGGAAGACTGACTCTTCTTACTGTCTATGTTTTAAACATTCCTGTGACACTAGTTATAGATTCCGACGCTTCACTCCAGGTTTACTGTTTCCCTTGGACCTTCTTATTGACGATGAAACACAGACATTGCATCGGAATTAAATACAAAAGGCACATTGCCGACTTAAGTACATGAAGACTAACACTTCCTACTGACTATGATTTGAACCATTCCTGTGACACTAGTTATAGATTCCGATGCTTCATTAGAGGTTTACTGTATCCCTTGGACCTTCTTATTGACGATGAAACACAGAAATTGCATCGGAATTAAATACAAAAGGCACAATGCCGACTTAAGTACATGAAGACCGACTCTTCCTATTGACTATGTTTTGAACCATTCCTGTGACACTAGTTATAGATTCCGATGCTTCACTTGAGGTTTACTGTATCCCTTGGACCTTCTTATTGACGATGAAACACAGAAATTGCATCGGAATTAAATACAAAAGGCACAATGCCGACTTAACTACAAGAAGACTGACTCATCTTACTGTCTGTGTTCTGAACCATTCCTGTGACACTAGTTATAGATTCCGATGCTTCACTTCAGGTTTACTGTATCCCTTGGACCTTCTTATTTACGATGAAATACAGAAATCGCATCGGAATTAACACAATAGGCACACTGCCGACTTAAGTACAAAAAGACTGACTCCTCCTACTGACTATGCTTTGAACCATACCTGTGACACTACTTATAGATTCCGATGCTTCACTTCAGCTTTTCTGTACCCCTCTGACCTACTTTTTGACGATGAAACACAGAAATTGCATCGGAATTAAATAGAAAAGGCACAATGCCGACTTAAGTACAAGAAGACTGATTCCTCCTACTGTCTATGGTTTGAACCATTCCTGTGATACTAGTTATAGATTCCGATGCTTCACTTCAGGTTTACTGTATCCCTTGGACCTTCTTATTCACGATGAAACACAGAAATTGCCTCGGAATTAAATACAAAAGGCACAATGCCGAGTTAAGTACAAGTAGATTGACTCCTTTTACTGACTATGTTTGAACCATTCCTGTGAGACTAGTTATAGATTGCGATGCTTCCCTTCAGGTTTACTGTATCGCTCTGACCTTCTTATTGACTATGAAACACAGAAATTGCATCGGAATTAAATAGAAAAGGCACAATGTCGACTTAAGTACTAGAAGACTGACTCGTCTTACTTCCTATGTCTTGAACCATTCCTGTGACACTAGTTATAGATTCCAATGCTTCACTTGAGGTATACTGTATCCCTTGGACCTTGTTATTGACGACGTAACACAGAAATTGCATCGGAATTAAATAGAAAAGTCACAATGCCGACTTAAGTACAAGAAGAGTGACTCTTCTTTCTGACTATGTTTTGAACCATTCCTGTGACACTAGCTTTAGATTCCGATGCTTCACTTCAGGTTTACTGTATCCCTCTGACCTTCTTATTGACGATGAAACACAGAAATTGCCTCGGAATTAAATACAAAAGGCACAATGCCGACTTAAGTACAAGTAGATTGACTCATTTTACTGACTATGTTTGAACCATTCCTGTGACACCAGTTATAGATTCCGATGCTTCACTTGAAGTTTACTGTTTCCCTTGGACCGTCTTATTTGCAATGAAACACAGAAATTGCATCGGAATTAAATACAAAAGGCACAGTGCCGACTTAAGTACAAGAAGACTGACTCTTCCTAATGTCTATGTTTTGAACCATTCCTGTGTCACTAGTTATGGATTTCGATGCTTCACTTCAGGTTTACTGTATCCCTTGGACCTTCTTATTTACGATGAAACACAGAAATTGCATCGAAATTAAATACAAAAGGCACAATGCCGATTTAAGTACATGAAGACCAACTCTTCCTTCTGACTATGTTTGAACCGTTCCTGTGACACTAGTTATAGATTCCGATGCTTCACTTGAGGTTTACTGTTTCCCTTGGACCTTCTTATTGACGATGAAACACAGAGATTGCATCGGAATTTAATAACAAGGGCACAATGCCGATTTAAGTACAAGGAAGACTGACTCTTCTTACTGTCTATGTTTTAACCATTCCTGTGACACTAGTTATAGATTCCGACGCTTCACTCCAGGTTTACTGTTTCCCTTGGACCTTCTTATTGACGATGAAACACAGAAATTACATCGGAATTAAATACAAAAGGCACAATGCCGACTTAAGTACATGAAGACCGACACTTCCTACTGACTATGGTTTGAACCATTCCTGTGACACTAGTCATAGATTCCGATGCTTCACTTGAGGTTTACTGTTTCCCTTGGACCTTCTTATTGACGATGAAACACAGAAATTGCATCGGAATTAAATGCAAAAGGCACAATGCCGACTGAAGTACAAGAAGACTGTCTCGTCTTACTGTCTATGTTCTGAACCATTCCTGTGACACTTGTTATAGATTCCGATGCTTCACTTCAGGTTTACTGCATCCCTTGGACCTTCTTATTTACGATGAAATACAGAAATCGCATCGGAATTAAATAGAAAAGGCACAATGCCGACATAAGTACAAGAAGACTGATTCTTCCTACTGTCTATGGTTTGAACCATTCCTGTGATACTAGTTATAGATTCCGATGCTTCATTTCAGGTTTACTGTATCCCTTGGACCTTCTTATTGACGATGAAACACAGAAATTGCATCGGAATTAAATAGAAAAGGCACAATACCGACTTAAGTACAAGAAGACTGACTCTTCTTATTGTCTATGTTTTGAACCATTCCTGTGACACTAGTTATAGATTCCGATGCTTCACCTCAGGTTTACTGTATCCCTTGGACCTTCTTGTTGACGATGAAACACAGAAATTGCATCGGAATTAAATAGAAAAGGCAAAATTCCGACTTAAGTACACGAAGACTGACAATTCTTACTGTCTATGATTTGAACCATTCCTGTGACACTAGTTATAGAATCCGATGCTACACTCCATACTTACTATATCCCATGGACCTTCTTATTGACGATCAAACACAGAAATTGCATCGGAATTAAATACAAGAGGCACAATGCAGACTTAAGGATAAGAACACTGACTCTTCTTACTTACTTTGTATTGAACCATTCCTGTGACACTAGTTTCAGATTCCGATGCTTCACTTCAGGCTTACTGTGTCCCTTGGACCGTCTTATTTGCAATGAAACACAGAAATTGCATCGGAATTAAATACAAAAGGCACAGTGAAGACTTAAGTACAAGATGACTGACTCTTCCTAATGTCTATGATTTAAACCATTCCTGTGTCACTAGTTATAGATTACGATGCTTCACTTGAGGTTTACTGTATCCCTTGGACCTTCTTATTGACGATGAAACACAGAGATTGCATCGGAATTTAATACCAAGGGCACAATGCCGATTTAAGTACAAGGAAGACTGACTCTTGTTACTGTCTATGTTTTAACCATTCCAGTGACACTAGTTATAGATTCCGACGCTTCACTCCAGGTTTACTGTTTCCCTTGGACCTTCTTATTGACGATGAAACACAGAAATTACATCGGAATTAAATACAAAAGGCACAATGCCGACTTAAGTACATGAAGACCGACACTTCCTACTGTCTATGGTTTGAACCATTCCTGTGACACTAGTCATAGATTCCGATGCTTCACTTGAGGTTTACTGTTTCCCTTGGACCTTCTTATTTACGATGAAACACAGAAATTGCATCGGAATTAAATGCAAAAGGCACAATGCCGACTGAAGTACAAGAAGACTGCCTCGTCTTACTGTCTATGTTCTGAACCATTCCTGTGACACTTGTTATAGATTCCGATGCTTCACTTCAGGTTTACTGTATCCCTTGGACCTTCTTATTTACGATGAAATACAGAAATCGCATCGGAATTAAATAGAAAAGGCACAATGCCGACTTAAGTACAAGAAGACTGATTCTTCCTACTGTCTATGGTTTGAACCATTCCTGTGATACTAGTTATAGATTCCGATGCTTCACTTCAGGTTTACTGTATCCCTTGGACCTTCTTATTGACGTTGAAACACAGAAATTGCATCGGAATTAAATAGAAAAGGCACAATACCGACTTAAGTACAAGAAGACTGACTCTTCTTATTGTCTATGTTTTGAACCATTCCTGTGACACTAGTTATAGATTCCGATGCTTCACCTCAGGTTTACTGTATCCCTTGGACCTTCTTGTTGACGATGAAACACAGAAATTGCATCGGAATTAAATAGAAAAGGCAAAATTCCGACTTAAGTACACGAAGACTGACACTTCTTACTGTCTATGATTTGAACCATTCCTGTGACACTAGTTATAGATTCCGATGCTACACTCCATACTTACTATATCCCATGGGCCTTCTTATTGACGATCAAACACAGAAATTGCATCGGAATTAAATACAAGAGGCACAATGCAGACTTAAGGATAAGAAGACTGACTCTTCTTACTTACTTTGTATTGAACCATTCCTGTGACACTAGTTTCAGATTCCGATGCTTCACTTCAGGCTTACTGTGTCCCTTGGACCGTCTTATTTGCAATGAAACACAGAAATTGCATCGGAATTAAATACAAAAGGCACAGTGAAGACTTAAGTACAAGATGACTGACTCTTCCTAATGTCTATGATTTAAACCATTCCTGTGTCACTAGTTATAGATTACGATGCTTCACTTCAGGTTTACTGTATCCCTTGGACCTTCTTATTGACAATGAAACACAGAAATTGCATCGGAATTTAATACCAATGGCACAATGCCGATTTAAGTACAAGGAAGACTGACTCTTCTTACTGTCTATGTTTTAACCATTCCTGTGACACTAGTTATAGATTCCGACGCTTCACTCCAGGTTTACTGTTTCCCTTGGACCTTCTTATTGACGATGAAACACAGAAATTGCATCGGAATTAAATACAAAAGGCACATTGCCGACTTAAGTACATGAAGACTAACACTTCCTACTGACTATGATTTGAACCATTCCTGTGACACTAGTTATAGATTTCGATGCTTCATTTGAGGTTTACTGTATCCCTTGGACCTTCTTATTGACGATGAAACACAGAAATTGCATCGGAATTAAATACAAAAGGCACAATGCCGACTTAAGTACAAGAAGACTGATTCTTCCTACTGTCTATGGTTTGAACCATTCCTGTGATACTAGTTATAGATTCCGATGCTTCACTTCAGGTTTACTGTATCCCTTGGACCTTCTTATTGACGATGAAACACAGAAATTGCCTCGGAATTAAATACAAAAGGCACAATGCGGACTTAAGTACAAGTAGATTGACTCCTTTTACTGACTATGTTTGAACCATTCCTGTGAGACTAGTTATAGATTGCGATGCTTCCCTTCAGGTTTACTGTATCCCTCTGACCTTCTTATTGACTATGAAACACAGAAATTGCATCGGAATTAAATAGAAAAGGCACAATGTCGACTTAAGTACTAGAAGACTGACTAGTCTTACTTCCTATGCCTTGAACCTTTCCTGTGACACTAGTTATAGATTCCAATGCTTCACTTGAGGTATACTGTATCCCTTGGACCTTGTTATTGACGACGTAACACAGAAATTGCATCGGAATTAAATAGAAAAGTCACAATGCCGACTTAAGTACAAGAAGACTGACTCTTCTTTCTGACTATGTTTTGAACCATTCCTGTGACACTAGCATTAGATTCCGATGCTTCACTTCAGGTTTACTGTATCCCTCTGACCTTCTTATTGACGATGAAACACAGAAATTGCATCGGAATTAAATACAAATTGCACAATGCCGACTTAAATACAAGAAGACACTCTTCTCACTGTCTATGTTTTGAACCATTCCAGTGGCACTAGTTATAGATTCCGATGCTTCACCTCAGGTTAACTGTATCCCTTGGACTTTCTTATTGACGATGAAACACAGAAATTGCATCGGAATTAAATAGAAAAGGAAAAATTCCGATTCAAGTACACGAAGACTGACACTTCTTACTGTCTATGATTTGAACCATTCCTGTGACACTAGTTATAGATTCCGATGCTACACTCCAGGCTTACTATATCCCATGGACCTTCTTATTGACGATCAAACACAGAAATTGCATCGGAATTAAATACAAGAGGCACAATGCAGACTTAAGGATAAGAAGACTGACTCTTCTTACTTACTTTGTATTGAACCATTCCTGTGACACTAGTTTCAGATTCCGATGCTTCACTTCAGGCTTACTGTGTCCCTTGGACCGTCTTATTTGCAATGAAAGACAGAAATTGCATCGGAATTAAATACAAAAGGCACAGTGAAGACTTTAGTACAAGATGACTGACTCTTCCTAATGTCTATGTTTTGAACCATTCCTGTGTCACTAGTTATAGATTACAATGCTTCACTTCAGGTTTACTGTATCCCTTGGACCTTCTTATTGACGATGAAGCACAGAAATTGCATCGGAATTTAATACTAATGGCACAATGCCGATTTAAGTACAAGGAAGACTGACTCTTCTTACTGTCTATGTTTTAACCATTCCTGTGACACTAGTTATAGATTCCGACGCTTCACTCCAGGTTTACTGTTTCCCTTGGACCTTCTTATTGACGATGAAACACAGAAATTGCATCGGAATTAAATACAAAAGGCACATTGCCGACTTAAGTACATGAAGACTAACTCTTCCTACTGACTATGATTTGAACAATTCCTGTGACACTAGTTATAGATTCCGATGCTTCATTTGAGGTTTACTGTATCCCTTGGACCTTCTTATTGACGATGAAACACAGAAATTGCATCGGAATTAAATACAAAAAGCACAATGCCGACTTAAGTACATGAAGACCGACTCTTCCTATTGACTATGTTTTGAACCATTCCTGTGACACTAGTTATAGATTCCGATGCTTCACTTGAGGTTTACTGTATCCCTTGGACCTTCTTATTGACGATGAAAGACAGAAATTGCATCGGAATTAAATACAAAAGGCACAATGCCGACTTAACTACAAGAAGACTGACTCATCTTACTGTCTGTGTTCTGAACCATTCCTGTGACACTAGTTATAGATTCCGATGCTTCACTTCAGGTTTACTGTATCCCTTGGACCTTCTTATTTACGATGAAATACAGAAATCGCATCGGAATTAACACAATAGGCACACTGCCGACTTAAGTACAAAAAGACTGACTCCTCCTACTGACTATGTTTTGAACCATCCCTGTGACACTACTTATAGATTCCGATGCTTCACTTCAGCTTTTCTGTACCCCTCTGACCTACTTTTTGACGATGAAACACAGAAATTGCATCGGAATTAAATAGAAAAGGCACAATGCCGACTTAAGTACTAGAAGACTGATTCCTCCTACTGTCTATGGTTTGAACCATTCCTGTGATACTAGTTACAGATTCCGATGCTTCACTTCAGGTTTACTGTATCCCTTGGATTTTGTTATTGACGACGTAACACAGAAATTGCATCGGAATTAAATAGAAAAGTCACAATGCCGACTTAAGTACAAGAAGAGTGACTCTTCTTTCTGACTATGTTTTGAACCATTCCTGTGACACTAGCTTTAGATTCCGATGCTTCACTTCAGGTTTACTGTATCCCTCTGACCTTCTTATTGACGATGAAACACAGAAATTGCCTCGGAATTAAATACAAAAGGCACAATGCCGACTTAAGTACAAGTAGATTGACTACTTTTACTGACTATGTTTGAACCATTCCTGTGACACCAGTTATAGATTCCGATGCTACACTCCAGGCTTACTATATCCCATGGACCTTCTTATTGACGATGGAACACAGAAATTGCATCGGAATTACATACAAGAGGCACAATGCAGACTTAAGGATAAGAAGACTGACTCTTCTTACTTACTTTGTTTTCAACCATTCCTGTGACACTAGTTATAGATTCCGATGCTTCACTTCAAGTTTACTGTATCCCTTGGACCGTCTTATTTGCAATGAAACACAGAAATTGCATCGGAATTAAATGCAAAAGGCACAATGCCGACTGAAGTACAAGAAGACTGTCTCGTCTTACTGTCTATGGTCTGAACCATTCCTGTGACACTTGTTATAGATTCCGACGCTTCACTCCAGGTTTACTATATCCCTTGGACCCTCTTATTGACGATGAAGTACAGAAATTGCATCGGAATTAAATACAAAAGGCACAATGCCGACTTAAGTACATGAAGACCGAATCTTCCAACTGACTATGTTTTCAACCATTCCTGTGACACTAGTTATAGATTCCGGTGCTTCACTTGAGGTTTACTGTATCCCTTGGACCTTCTTATTGACGATGAAACACAGAAATTGCATCGGAATTAAATGCAAAAGGCACAATACCGACTTAAGTACAAGGAGACTGACTCATCTTACTGTCTCTGTTCTGAACCATTCCTGTGACACTAGTTATAGATTCCGACGCTTCACTCCAGATTTACTGTATCCCTTGGACCTTCTTATTGACGGTGAAGCACAGAAATTGCATCGGAATTAAATACAAAAGGCACAATGCCGACATAGGTACATGAAGACCGACACTTCCTACTGACTATGATTTGAACCATTCCTTTGACCCTAGTTATAGATTCTGATGCTTCACTTGAGGTTTACTGTATCCCTTGGACCTTCTTATTGACGATGAAACACAGAAATTGCCTCGGAATTAAATACAAATGGCACATTGCCGACTTAAGTACAAGAAGACTGACTCCTTTTACTGACTATGCTTTGAACCATTCCTGTGAGACTAGTTATAGATTGCGATGCTTCCCTTCAGGGTAACTGTATCCCTCTGACCTTCTTATTGACGATGAAACACAGAAATTGCATCGGAATTAAATACAAAAGGCACAATGCCGACTTAAGTATAAAAAGACTGACTCATCTTACTGTCTATGTTCTGAACCATTCCTGTGATACTAGTTATAGATTCCGATGCTTCACTTCAGGTTTACTGTATCCCTCGGACCTTCATATTGACGACGAAATACAGAAATCGCATCGGAATTAACACAATAGGCACACTGCCGACTTAAGTACAAAATGACTGACTCCTCTTACTGACTATGTTTTTTACCATTCCTGTGACACTAGTTATAGATTCCGATGCTTCACTTCAGCTTTACTGTACCCCTCTGACCTACTTTTTGACGATGACACACAGAAATGGCATCGGAATTAAATAGAAACGGCACAATGCCGACTTAAGTACAAGAAGACTGACTCTTCCTACTGTCTATGTTTTGAACCATTCCTGTGACACTAGTTACAGATTCCGATGCTTCACTTCAGGTTTGCTGTATCCCTTGGACCTTCTTATTGACAATGAAACACAGAAATTGCTTCGGAATTAATTTCCAAATGGCACATTGCCGACTTAAGTACAAGAAGACTGACTCCTTTTACTGACTATGCTTTGAACCATTCCTGTGAGACTAGTTATAGATTCCGATGCGTCACTTCAGGTTTACTGTATCCCTCTGACCTTCTTATTGACGATGAAACACAGAAATTGCATCGGAATTAAATACAAGAGACACGATGCCGACTTATGTACAAGAAGACTGACTCTTCTTACTGACTATGATTTGAACTATTCCTGTGAGACTAGTTATGGATTGCGATGCTTCCCTTCAGGTTTACTGTATCCCTCTGACCTTCTTATTGACGATGAAACACAGAAATTGCATCGGAATTAAATACAAAAGGCACAATGCCGACTTAAGTACATGAAGACCGACACTTCCTACTGACTATGATTTGAACCATTCCTGTGACACTAGTTATAGATTCCGATGCTTCACTTGAGGTTTACTGTACCCTTTGGACCTTCTTATTGACGATGAAACACAGAAATTGCATCGGAATTAAATGCAAAAGGCACAATGCCGACTTAAGTACAAGGAGACTGACTCATCTTACTGTCTATGTTCTGAACCATTCCTGTGACACTAGTTATAGATTCCGATGCTTCACTTCAGGTTTGCTGTATCCCTTGGACCTTCTTATTGACGATGAAGCACAGAAATTGCATCGGAATTAAATACAAAATGCACAATGCCGACTTAAGTACATGAAGACCGACTCTTCCTACTGACTATGTTTTGAACCATTCCTGTGACACTAGTTATAGATTCCGATGCTTCACTTGGGGTTTACTGTATCCCTGGGACCTGCTTATTGACGATGAAACACAGAAATTGCATCGGAATTAAATACAAAAGGCACAATGCCGACTTAAGTAGAAGAAGACTGACTCATCTTACTGTCTATGTTCTGAACCATTCCTGTGACATTAGTTATAGATTCCGATGCTTCACTTCAGGTTTACTGTATCCCTTGGACCTTCTTATTGACGATGAATTACAGAAATCCCATCGGAATTAACACAATAGGAACACTGCCGACTTAAGTACAAAAAGACTGACTCCTCTTACTGACTATGTTTTGAACCATTCCTGTGACACTAGTTATAGATTCCGATGCTTCACTTCAGGTTTGCTGTATCCCTAGGACCTTCTTATTGACGATGAAACACAGAAATTGCCTCGGAATTAAATACAAAAGGCACAATGCCGACTTAAGTGCAAGGAGACTGACTCCTTTTACTGACTATGTTTTGAACCATTCCTGTGAGACTAGTAATAGATTACGATCCTTCCCTTCAGGTTTACTGTATCCCTGTGACCTTCTTATTGACGATGAAACCAGAAATTGCATCGGAATTAATTACAAAAGGCACAATGCAAACTTAAGGATAAAAAGACTGACTCTTCTTACTTACTTTGATTTGAACCATTCCTGTGACACTAGTTATAGATTCCGATGCTTCACTTCAGGTTTAATGTATCCCTTGGAACTTCTTATTTGCAATGAAACACAGAAATTGCATCTGAATTTAATACCAAGGGCACAATGCCTATTTAAGTACAAGGAAGACTGACTCTTCTTACTGTCTATGTTTTAACCATTCCTGTGACACTAGTTATAGATTCCGACGGTTCACTCCAGGTTTACTGTTTCCCTTGGACCTTCTTATTGACGATGAAACAGAGAAATTGCATCGGAATTATATACAAAAGGCACAATGCCGACTTAAGTACATGAAGACCGACTCTTCCTACTGACTATGTTTGAACCATTCCTGTGACACAAGTTATAGATTCCAATGCTTCACTTGAGGTCTACTGTATACCTTGGACCTTCTTATTGACGATGAAACGCAGATATTGCATCGGAATGAAATAGAAAAGGCACAATGCCGACTTAAGTACAAGAAGACTGACTCTTCTTACTTACTATGAATGAACCATTCCTGTGAGACTAGTTATAGTAAGCGATGCTTCCCTTCAGGTTTACTGTATCCCTATGAGCTTCTTATTGACGATGAAACACAGAAATTGCATCGGAATTAAATACAAAAGGCACAATGCCGACTTAAGTACAAGCAGACTGACTCCTCTTTCTGTCTATGTTTGAACCATTCCTGTGACACTAGTTATAGATTCCGATGCTTCACTTCAGGTTTACTGTATCCCTTGGACCTTCTTATTGACGATGAAACACAGAAATTGCATCGGAATCAAATAGAAAAGGCACAATGCCGACTTAAGTACAAGAAGACTGACTCTTCCTACTGTCTATGTTTGAACCATTCCTGTGACACTACTTATAGATTCCGATGCTTCACTTCAGGTTTACTGTATCCCTTGGACCTTCTTATTGACGATGAAACACAGAAATGGCATCGGAAGTTAATACCAAGGGCACAATGCCGATTCAAGTACAAGGAAGACTGACTCTTCTTACTGTCTATGTTTTAACCATTCCTGTGACACTAGTTATAGATTCCGACGGTTCACTCCTGGTTTACTGTATCCCTTGGACCTTCGTATTGACGATGAAACACAGAAATTGCATCGGAATGAAATACAAAAGGCGCTATGCCGACTTAAGTTCAAGAAGACTGACTCCTCTTACTGACTATGTTTTGTACCATTCCCGTGACACTAGTTATAGATTCCGATGCTTCACTTCAGCTTTACTGTACCCCTCTGACCTACTTTTTGACAATGAAACACAGAAATTGCATCGGAATTAAATAGAAAAAGCACAATGCCGACATAAGTACAAGAAGACTGACTCCTCCTACTGTCTATGTTTTGAACCATTCCTGTGACACTAGTTATAGATTCCGATGCTTCACTTCAGGTTTACTGTATCCCTCTGACCTTCTTATTGACGATGAAACACAGAAATTGCATCGGAATTAAATAAAAGAGGCACAATGCCGAATGAAGTACAAGAAGACTGACTCTTCTTACTGACTATGATTTGAACCATTCCTGTGAGACTAGTTATAGATTGCGATGCTTCGCTTCAGGTTAAGTGTCCCTCTGACCTTATTGACGATGAAACACAGAAATTGCATCGGAATTAAATACAAAATGCACAAAGCCGCCTTAAGTACATGAAGACCGACACTATCTACTGACTATGATTTGAACTATTCCTGTGACACTAGTTATAGATTCCGATGCTTCACTTGAGGTTTGTGTATCCCTTGGACCTTCTTATTTACGATGAAACACAGAAATTGCATCGGAATTAAATGCAAAAGACACAATGCCGACTTAAGTACAAGGAGACTGACACATCTTACTGTCTATGTTCTGAACCATTCCTGTGACACTAGTTATATATTTCGACGCTTCACTCCAGGTTTACTGTATCCATTGGACCTTCTTATTGACGATGAAGCACAGAAATTGCATCGGAATTAAATACAAAAGGCACAATGCCGACTTAAGTACATGAAGACCGACTCTTCCTACTGACTATGTTTTGAACCATTCCTGTGACACTAGTTATAGATTCCGATGCTTCACTTGAGGTTTACTGTATCCCTTGGACCTTCTTATTGACGATGAAACACAGAAATTGCATCGGAATTAAATGCAAAAGGCACAATGCCGACTTAAGTACAAGAAGACTGACTCATCTTACTGTCTATGTTCTGAACCATTCCTGTGACACTAGTTATGGATTCCGACGCTTCGCTCCAGGTTTACTGTATCCCTTGGACCTTCTTATTGACGATGAAGCACCGAAATTGCATCGGAATTAAATACAAAAGGCACAATGCCGACTTAAGTACATGAAGACCGACTCTTCCTACTGACTATCTTTTGAACCATTCCTGTGACACTAGTTATAGATTCCGTTGCTTCACTTCAGCTTCACTGTACCCCTCTGACCTACTTTTTGACGATGAAACACAGAAATTGCATCGGAATTAAATAGAAAAGGCACAATGTAGACTTAAGTACAAGAAGACTGACTCTTCCTACTGTCTATGTTTGAACCATTCCTGTGACACTAGTTATAGATTCCGATGCTTCACTTCAGGTTTACTGTATCCCTTGGACCTTCTTATTGACGATGAAACACAGAAATTGCATCGGAATTAAATAGAAAAGGCACAATGCCGACTTAAGTCCAAGAAGACTGACTCTTCCTACTGTCAACGCTTTGAACCATTCCTGTGACTCTACTTATAGATTCCGATGCGTCACTTCAGGTTTACTGTATCCCTCTGACCTTCTTATTGACGATGAAACACAGAAATTGCATCGGAATTAAATACAAGAGGCACAATGCCGACTTAAGTACAAGAAGACTGACTCTTCTTACTGACTATGAATGAACCATTCCTGTGAGACTAGTTATAGTAAGCGATGCTTCCCTTCAGGTTTACTGTATCCCTATGAGCTTCTTATTGACGATGAAACACAGAAATTGCATCGGAATTAAATACAAAAGGCACAATGCCGACTTAAGTACAAGCAGACTGACTCCTCTTTCTGTCTATGTTTGAACCATTCCTGTGACACTAGTTATAGATTCCGATGCTTCACTTCAGGTTCACTGTATCCCTTGGACCTTGTTATTGACGATGAAACACAGAAATTGCATCGGAATTAAATACAAAACGCACAATGACAACTGAAGTACAAGAAGACAGACTCTTCCTACTGTCTAAGTTTTGAACCACTCTTGTGACACTAGTTACAGATTCCGATGCTTTACTTCAGGTTTACTGTATCCCTTGGACCTTCGTATTGACGATGAAACACAGAAATTGCATCGGAATGAAATACAAAAGGCGCTATGCCGACGTAAGTACAAGAAGACTGACTCCTCATACTGACTATGTTTTGTACCATTACCGTGACACTAGTTATAGATTCCGATGCTTCACTTCAGCTTTACTGTACCCCTCTGACCTACTTTTTGACAATGAAACACAGAAATTGCATCGGAATTAAATAGAAAAAGCACAATGCCCACATAAGTACAAGAAGACTGACTCCTCCTACTGTCTATGTTTTGAACCATTCCTGTGACACTAGTTATAGATTCCGATGCTTCACTTCAGGTTTACTGTATCCCTCTGACCTTCTTATAGACGATGAAACACAGAAATTGCATCGGAATTAAATAAAAGAGGCACAATGCCGAATTAAGTACAAGAAGACTGACTCTTCTTACTGACTATGATTTGAACCATTCCTGTGAGACTAGTTATTGATTGCGATGCTTCGCTTCAGGTTAAGTGTCCCTCTGACCTTATTGACGATGAAACACAGAAATTGCATCGGAATTAAATACAAAATGCACAATGCCGCCTTAAGTACATGAAGACCGACACTATCTACTGACTATGATTTGAACCATTCCTGTGACACTAGTTATAGATTCCGATGCTTCACTTGAGGTTTACTGTATCCCTTGGACCTTCTTATTCACGATGAAACACAGAAATTGCATCGGAATTAAATGCAAAAGGCACAATGCCGACTTAAGTACAAGGAGACTGTAACATCTTACTGTCTATGTTCTGCACCATTCCTGTGACACTAGTTATATATTCCGACGCTTCACTCCAGGTTTACTGTATCCCTTGGACCTTCTTATTGACGGTGAAGCACAGAAATTGCATCGGAATTAAATGCAAAAGGCACAATGCCGACTTAAGTACATGAAGACCGACTCTTCCTACTGACTATGTTTTGAACCATTCCTGTGACACTAGTTATAGATTCCGATGCTTCACTTGAGGTTTACTGTATCCCTTGGACCTTCTTATTGACGATGAAACACAGAAATTGCATCGGAATTAAATGCAAAAGGCACAATGCAGACTTAAGTACAAGAAGACTGACTCATCTTACTGTCTATGTTCTGAACCATTCCTGTGACACTAGTTATAGATTCCGACGCTTCACTCCAGGTTTACTGTATCCCTTGGACCTTCTTATTGACGATGAAGCACCGAAATTGCATCGGAAATAAATACAAAAGGCACAATGCCGACTTAAGTACATGAAGACCGACTCTTCCTACTGACTATCTTTTGAACCATTCCTGTGACACTAGTTATAGATTCCGTTGCTTCACTTCAGCTTCACTGTACCCCTCTGACCTACTTTTTGACGATGAAACACAGAAATTGCATCGGGATTAAATAGAAAAGGCACAATGCCGACTTAAGTACAAGAAGACTGACTCTTCCTACTGTCTATGTTTGAACCATTCCTGTGACACTAGTTATAGATTCCGATGCTGCACTTCAGGTTTACTGTATCCCTTGGACCTTCTTATTGACGATGAAACACAGAAATAGCATCGGAATTAAATAGAAAAGGCACAATGCCGACTTAAGTACAAGAAGACTGACTCTTCCTACTGTCTATGTTTGAACCATTCCTGTGACACTACTTATAGATTCCGATGCTTCACTTCAGGTTTACTGTATCCCTTGGACCTTCTTATTGACGATGAAACACAGAAATGGCATCGGAAGTTAAAACCAAGGGCACAATGCCGATTCAAGTACAAGGAAGACTGACTCTTCTTACTGTCTATGTTTTAACCATTCCTGTGACACTAGTTATAGATTCCGACGGTTCACTCCTGGTTTACTGTATCCCTTGGACCTTCGTATTGACGATGAAACACAGAAATTGCATCGGAATGAAATACAAAAGGCGCTATGCCGACTTAAGTACAAGAAGACTGACTCCTCTTACTGACTATGTTTTGTACCATTCCCGTGACACTAGTTATAGATTCCGATGCTTCACTTCAGCTTTACTGTACCCCTCTGACCTACTTTTTGACAATGAAACACAGAAATTGCATCGGAATTAAATAGAAAAAGCACAATGCCGACATAAGTACAAGAAGACTGACTCCTCCTACTGTCTATGTTTTGAACCATTCCTGTGACACTAGTTATAGATTCCGATGCTTCACTTCAGGTTTACTGTATCCCTCTGACCTTCTTATTGACGATGAAACACAGAAATTGCATCGGAATTAAATAAAAGAGGCACAATGCCGAATGAAGTACAAGAAGACTGACTCTTCTTACTGACTATGATTTGAACCATTCCTGTGAGACTAGTTATAGATTGCGATGCTTCGCTTCAGGTTAAGTGTCCCTCTGACCTTATTGACGATGAAACACAGAAATTGCATCGGAATTAAATACAAAATGCACAAAGCCGCCTTAAGTACATGAAGACCGACACTATCTACTGACTATGATTTGAACTATTCCTGTGACACTAGTTATAGATTTCGATGCTTCACTTGAGGTTTAGTGTATCCCTTGGACCTTCTTATTTACGATGAAACACAGAAATTGCATCGGAATTAAATGCAAAAGACACAATGCCGACTTAAGTACAAGGAGACTGACACATCTTACTGTCTATGTTCTGAACCATTCCTGTGACACTAGTTATATATTTCGACGCTTCACTCCAGGTTTACTGTATCCCTTGGACCTTCTTATTGACGATGAAGCACAGAAATTGCATCGGAATTAAATACAAAAGGCACAATGCCGACTTAAGTACATGAAGACCGACTCTTCCTACTGACTATGTTTTGAACCATTCCTGTGACACTAGTTATAGATTCCGATGCTTCACTTGAGGTTTACTGTATCCCTTGGACCTTCTTATTGACGATGAAACACAGAAATTGCATCGGAATTAAATGCAAAAGGCACAATGCCGACTTAAGTACAAGAAGACTGACTCATCTTACTGTCTATGTTCTGAACCATTCCTGTGACACTAGTTATGGATTCCGACGCTTCGCTCCAGGTTTACTGTATCCCTTGGACCTTCTTATTGACGATGAAGCACCGAAATTGCATCGGAATTAAATACAAAAGGCACAATGCCGACTTAAGTACATGAAGACCGACTCTTCCTACTGACTATGTTTTGAACCATTCCTGTGACACTAGTTATAGATTCCGTTGCTTCACTTCAGCTTCACTGTACCCCTCTGACCTACTTTTTGACGATGAAACACAGAAATTGCATCGGAATTAAATAGAAAAGGCACAATGTAGACTTAAGTACAAGAAGACTGACTCTTCCTACTGTCTATGTTTGAACCATTCCTGTGACACTAGTTATAGATTCCGATGCTTCACTTCAGGTTTACTGTATCCCTTGGACCTTCTTATTGACGATGAAACACAGAAATTGCATCGGAATTAAATAGAAAAGGCGCAATGCCGACTTAAGTCCAAGAAGACTGACTCTTCCTACTGTCAACGCTTTGAACCATTCCAGTGACTCTACTTATAGATTCCGATGCGTCACTTCAGGTTTACAGTATCCCTCTGACCTTCTTATTGACGATGAAACACAGAAATTGCATCGGAATTAAATACAAGAGGCACAATGCCGACTTAAGTACAAGAAGACAGACTCTTCTTACTGACTATGAATGAACCATTCCTGTGAGACTAGTTATAGTAAGCGATGCTTCCCTTCAGGTTTACTGTATCCCTATGAGCTTCTTATTGACGATGAAACACAGAAATTGCATCGGAATTAAATACAAAAGGCACAATGCCGACTTAAGTACAAGCAGACTGACTCCTCTTTCTGTCTATGTTTGAACCATTCCTGTGACACTAGTTATAGATTCCGATGCTTCACTTCAGGTTCACTGTATCCCTTGGACCTTGTTATTGACGATGAAACACAGAAATTGCATCGGAATTAAATACAAAACGCACAATGACAACTGAAGTACAAGAAGACAGACTCTTCCTACTGTCTAAGTTTTGAACCACTCTTGTGACACTAGTTACAGATTCCGATGCTTTACTTCAGGTTTACTGTATCCCTTGGACCTTCGTATTGACGATGAAACACAGAAATTGCATCGGAATGAAATACAAAAGGCACTATGCCGACGTTAGTACAAGAAGACTGACTCCTCATACTGACTATGTTTTGTACCATTACCGTGACACTAGTTATAGATTCCGATGCTTCACTTCAGCTTTACTGTACCCCTCTGACCTACTTTTTGACAATGAAACACAGATATTGCATCGGAATTAAATAGAAAAAGCACAATGCCCACATAAGTACAAGAAGACTGACTCCTCCTACTGTCTATGTTTTGAACCATTCCTGTGACACTAGTTATAGATTCCGATGCTTCACTTCAGGTTTACTGTATCCCTCTGACCTTCTTATTGACGATGAAACACAGAAATTGCATCGGAATTAAATAAAAGAGGCACAATGCCGAATTAAGTACAAGAAGACTGACTCTTCTTACTGACTATGATTTGAACCATTCCTGTGAGACTAGTTATTGATTGCGATGCTTCGCTTCAGGTTAAGTGTCCCTCTGACCTTATTGACGATGAAACACAGAAATTGCATCGGAATTAAATACAAAATGCACAATGCCGCCTTAAGTACATGAAGACCGACACTATCTACTGACTATGATTTGAACCATTCCTGTGACACTAGTTATAGATTCCGATGCTTCACTTGAGGTTTACTGTATCCCTTGGACCTTCTCATTCACGATGAAACACAGAAATTGCATCGGAATTTAATGCAAAAGGCACAATGCCGACTTAAGTACAAGGAGACTGTAACATCTTACTGTCTATGTTCTGCACCATTCCTGTGACACTAGTTATATATTCCGACGCTTCACTCCAGGTTTACTGTATCCCTTGGACCTTCTTATTGACGGTGAAGCACCGAAATTGCATCGGAATTAAATGCAAAAGGCACAATGCCGACTTAAGTACATGAAGACCGACTCTTCCTACTGACTATGTTTTGAACCATTCCTGTGACACTAGTTATTGATTCCGATGCTTCACTTGAGGTTTACTGTATCCCTTGGACCTTCTTATTGACGATGAAACACAGAAATTGCATCGGAATTAAATGCAAAAGGCACAATGCAGACTTAAGTACAAGAAGACTGACTCATCTTACTGTCTATGTTCTGAACCATTCCTGTGACACTAGTTATAGATTCCGACGCTTCACTCCAGGTTTACTGTATCCCTTGGACCTTCTTATTGACGATGAAGCACCGAAATTGCATCGGAATTAAATACAAAAGGCACAATGCCGACTTAAGTACATGAAGACCGACTCTTCCTACTGACTATCTTTTGAACCATTCCTGTGACACTAGTTATAGATTCCGTTGCTTCACTTCAGCTTCACTGTACCCCTCTGACCTACTTTTTCACGATGTAACACAGAAATTGCATCGGGATTAAATAGAAAAGGCACAATGCCGACTTAAGTACAAGAAGACTGACTCTTCCTACTGTCTATGTTTGAACCATTCCTGTGACACTAGTTATAGATTCCGATGCTTCACTTCAGGTTTACTGTATCCCTTGGACCTTCTTATTGACGATGAAACACAGAAATTGCATCGGAATTAAATAGAAAAGGCACAATGCCGACTTAAGTACAAGAAGACTGACTCTTCCTACTGTCTATGTTTGAACCATTCCTGTGACACTACTTATAGATTCCGATGCTTCACTTCAGGTTTACTGTATCCCTTGGACCTTCTTACTGACGATGAAACACAGAAATGGCATCGGAAGTTAATACCAAGGGCACAATGCCGATTCAAGTACAAGGAAGACTGACTCTTCTTACTGTCTATGTTTTAACCATTCCTGTGACACTAGTTATAGATTCCGACGGTTTACTCCTGGTTTACTGTATCCCTTGGACCTTCGTATTGACGATGAAACACAGAAATTGCATCGGAATGAAATACAAAAGGCGCTATGCCGACTTAAGTACAAGAAGACTGACTCCTCTTACTGACTATGTTTTGTACCATTCCCGTGACACTAGTTATAGATTCCGATGCTTCACTTCAGCTTTACTGTACCCCTCTGACCTACTTTTTGACAATGAAACACAGAAATTGCATCGGAATTAAATAGAAAAAGCACAATGCCGACATAAGTACAAGAAGACTGACTCCTCCTACTGTCTATGTTTTGAACCATTCCTGTGACACTAGTTATAGATTCCGATGCTTCACTTCAGGTTTACTGTATCCCTCTGACCTTCTTATTGACGATGAAACACAGAAATTGCATCCGAATTAAATAAAAGAGGCACAATGCCGAATGAAGTACAAGAAGACTGACTCTTCTTACTGACTATGATTTGAACCATTCCTGTGAGACTAGTTATAGATTGCGATGCTTCGCTTCAGGTTAAGTGTCCCTCTGACCTTATTGACGATGAAACACAGAAATTGCATCGGAATTAAATACAAAATGCACAAAGCCGCCTTAAGTACATGAAGACCGACACTATCTACTGTCTATGATTTGAACCATTCCTGTGACACTAGTTATAGATTCCGATGCTTCACTTGAGGTTTACTGTATCCCTTGGACCTTCTTATTTACGATGAAACACAGAAATTGCATCGGAATTAAATGCAAAAGACACAATGCCGACTTAAGTACAAGGAGACTGACACATCTTACTGTCTATGTTCTGAACCATTCCTGTGACACTAGTTATATATTTCGACGCTTCACTCCAGGTTTACTGTATCCCTTGGACCTTCTTATTGACGATGAAGCACAGAAATTGCATCGGAATTAAATACAAAAGGCACAATGCCGACTTAAGTTCATGAAGACCGACTCTTCCTACTGACGATGTTTTGAACCATTCCTGTGACACTAGTTATAGATTCCGATGCTTCACTTGAGGTTTACTGTATCCCTTGGACCTTCTTATTGACGATGAAACACAGAAATTGCATCGGAATTAAATGCAAAAGGCACAATGCCGACTTAAGTACAAGAAGACTGACTCATCTTACTGTCTATGTTCTGAACCATTCCTGTGACACTAGTTATAGATTCCGACGCTTCGCTCCAGGTTTACTGTATCCCTTGGACCTTCTTATTGACGATGAAGCACCGAAATTGCATCGGAATTAAATACAAAAGGCACAATGCCGACTTAAGTACATGAAGACCGACTCTTCCTACTGACTATGTTTTGAACCATTCCTGTGACACTAGTTATAGATTCCGTTGCTTCACTTCAGCTTCACTGTACCCCTCTGACCTACTTTTTGACGATGAAACACAGAAATTGCATCGGAATTAAATAGAAAAGGCACAATGTAGACTTAAGTACAAGAAGACTGACTCTTCCTACTGTCTATGTTTGAACCATTCCTGTGACACTAGTTATAGATTCCGATGCTTCACTTCAGGTTTACTGTATCCCTTGGACCTTCTTATTGACGATGAAACACAGAAATTGCATCGGAATTAAATAGAAAAGGCACAATGCCGACTTAAGTCCAAGAAGACTGACTCTTCCTACTGTCTATGTTTGAACCATTCCTGTGACACTACTTATAGATTCCGATGCTTTACTTCAGGTTTACTGTATCCCTTGGACCTTCTTATTGACGATGAAACACAGAAATGGCATCGGAATTTAATACCAAGGGCACAATGCCGATTTAAGTACAAGGAAGACTGACTCTTCTTACTGTCTATGTTTTAACCATTCCTGTGACACTAGTTATAGATTCCGACGGTTCACTCCTGGTTTACTGTTTCCCTTGGACCTTCTTATTGACGATGAAACACAGAAATTGCATCGGAATTAAATACAAAATGCACAATGCCGACTTAAGTACATGAAGACCGACACTTCCAACTGACAATGGTTTGAAACATTCCTGTGACACTAGTTATAGATTCCGATGCTTCACTTGTTGTTTACTGTATCCCTTGGACCTTCTTATTGACGATGAAACACAGAAATTGCATCGGAATTAAATGCAAAAGGCACAATGCCGACTTAAGTACAAGAAGACTGACTCATCTTACTGTCTATGTTCTGAACCATTCCTGTGACACTAGTTATAGATTCCGACGCTTCGCTCCAGGTTTACTGTATCCCTTGGACCTTCTTATTGACGATGAAGCCCCGAAATTGCATCGGAATTAAATACAAAAGGCACAATGCCGACTTAAGTACATGAAGACCGACTCTTCCTACTGACTATGTTTGAACCATTCCTGTGACACAAGTTATAGATTCCGATGCTTCACTTGAGGTCTACTGTATCCCTTGGACCTTCTTATTGACGATGAAACGCAGATATTGCATCGGAATTAAATAGAAAATGCACAATGCCGACTTAAGTACAAGAAGACTGACTCTTCCTACTGTCTATGTTTTGAACCATTCCTGTGACACTAGTTATAGATTCCGATGCTTCACTTCAGGTTTACTGTATCCCTTGGACCTTCTTATTGACGATGAATTACAGAAATTGCCTCGGAATTAAATACAAAATGCACAATGCCGACTTAAGTACAAGAAGACTGACTCCTTTTACTGACTATGTTTTGAACCATTCATGTGACATTAGTTACAGATTCGGATGCTTCGCTTCAGGTTTACTGTATCCCTCTGACCTTCTTATTGACGATGAAACACAGAAATTGCATTGGAATTAAATGGAAAAAGCACAATGCCGACTTAAGTACAAGACGACTGACTTTTCTTACTGTCTATGTTTGAACTATTCCTGTGACACTAGTTATAGATTCCGATGTTTCACTTCAGGTTTACTGTATCCCTTGGACCTTCTTTTTGACGATGAAACACAGATATTGCATTGGAATTAAATACAAAAGGCACAATGCCGACATAAGTGCAAGAAGACTGACCCTTCTTACTGTCAACGCTTTGAACCATTCCTGTGACTCAACTTTTAGATTCCGATGCGTCACTTCAGGTTTACTGTATCCCTCTGACCTTCTTATTGACGATGAAACACAGAAATTGCATCGGAATTAAATACAAGAGGCCCAATGCCGACTTAAGTACAAGAAGACTGACTCTTCTTACTGACTATGAATGAACCATTCCTGTGAGACTAGTTATAGTAAGCGATGCTTCCCTTCAGGTTTACTGTATCCCTATGAGCTTCTTATTGACGATGAAACACAGAAATTGCATCGGAATTAAATACAAAAGGCACAATGCCGACTTAAGTACAAGCAGACTGACTCTTCTTACTGTTTATGCTTTGAACCATCCCTGTGACACTAGTAATAGATTCCGATGCTTCACTTCAGGTTCACTGTATCCCTTGGACCTTGTTATTGACGATGAAACACAGAAATTGCATCGGAATTAAATACAAAACGCACAATGACAACTGAAGTACAAGAAGACAGACTCTTCCTACTGTCTAAGTTTTGAACCACTCTTGTGACACTAGTTATAGATTCCGATGCTTTACTTCAGGTTTACTGTATCCCTTGGACCTTCGTATTGACGATGAAACACAGAAATTGCATCGGAATGAAATACAAAAGGCGCTATGCCGACGTAAGTACAAGAAGACTGACTCCTCATACTGACTATGTTTTGTACCACTACCGTGACACTAGTTATAGATTCCGATGCTTCACTTCAGCTTTAGTGTACCCCTCTGACCTACTTTTTGACAATGAAACACAGAAATTGCATCGGAATTAAATAGAAAAAGCACAATGCCCACATAAGTACAAGAAGACTGACTCCTCCTACTGTCTATGTTTTGAACCATTCCTGTGACACTAGTTATAGATTCCGATGCTTCACTTCAGGTTTACTGTATCCCTCTGACCTTCTTATTGACGATGAAACACAGAAATTGCATCGGAATTAAATAAAAGAGGCACAATGCCGAATTAAGTACAAGAAGACTGACTCTTCTTACTGACTATGATTTGAACCATTCCTGTGAGACTAGTTATAGATTGCGATGCTTCGCTTCAGGTTAAGTGTCCCTTTGACCTTATTGACGATGAAACACAGAAATTGCATCGGAATTAAATACAAAATGCACAATGCCGCCTTAAGTACATGAAGACCGACACTATCTACTGACTATGATTTGAACCATTCCTGTGACACTAGTTATAGATTCCGATGCTTCACTTGAGGTTTACTGTATCCCTTGGACCTTCTTATTCACGATGAAACACAGAAATTGCATTGGAATTAAATGCAAAAGGCACAATGCCGACTTAAGTACAAGGAGACTGACACATAATACTGTCTATGTTCTGCACCATTCCTGTGACACTAGTTATATATTCCGACGCTTCACTCCAGGTTTACTGTATCCCTTGGACCTTCTTATTGACGGTGAAGCACAGAAATTGCATCGGAATTAAATACAAAAGGCACAATGCCGACTTAAGTACATGAAGACCGACTCTTCCTACTGACTATGTTTTGAACCATTCCTGTGACACTAGTTATAGATTCCGTTGCTTCACTTCAGCTTCACTGTACCCCTCTGACCTACTTTTTGACGATGAAACACAGAAATTGCATCGGAATTAAATAGAAAAGGCACAATGCCGACTTAAGTACAAGAAGACTGACTCTTCCTACTGTCTATGTTTGAACCATTCCTGTGACACTAGTTATAGATTCCGATGCTTCACTTCAGGTTTACTGTATCCCTTGGACCTTCTTATTGACGATGAAACACAGAAATTGCATCGGAATTAAATAGAAAAGGCACAATGCCGACTTAAGTACAAGAAGACTGACTCTTCCTACTGTCTATGTTTGAACCATTCCTGTGATACTACTTATAGATTCCGATGCTTCACTTCAGGTTTACTGTATCCCTTGGACCTTCTTATTGACGATGAAACACAGAAATGGCATCGGAAGTTAATACCAAGGGCACAATGCCGATTCAAGTACAAGGAAGACTGACTCTTCTTACTGTCTATGTTTTAACCATTCCTGTGACACTAGTTATAGATTCCGACGGTTCACTCCTGGTTTACTGTATCCCTTGGACCTTCGTATTGACGATGAAACACAGAAATTGCATCGGAATGAAATACAAAAGGCGCTATGCCGACTTAAGTACAAGAAGACTGACTCCTCTTACTGACTATGTTTTGTACCATTCCCGTGACACTAGTTATAGATTCCGATGCTTCACTTCAGCTTTACTGTACCCCTCTGACCTACTTTTTGACAATGAAACACAGAAATTGCATCGGAATTAAATAGAAAAAGCACAATGCCGACATAAGTACAAGAAGACTGACTCCTCCTACTGTCTATGTTTTGAACCATTCCTGTGACACTAGTTATAGATTCCGATTCTTCACTTCAGGTTTACTGTATCCCTCTGACCTTCTTATTGACAATGAAACACAGAAATTGCATCGGAATTAAATAAAAGAGGCACAATGCCGAATGAAGTACAAGAAGACTGACTCTTCTTACTGACTATGATTTGAACCATTCCTGTGAGACTAGTTATAGATTCCGATGCTTCACTTCAGGTTTACTGTATCCCTTGGACCTTCTTATTGACGATGAATTACAGAAATTGCCTCGGAATTAAATACAAAAGGCACAATGCCGACTTAAGTACAAGAAGACTGACTCCTTTTACTGACTATGTTCTGAACCATTCATGTGACATTAGTTACAGATTCGGATGCTTCACTTCAGGTTTACTGTATCCCTCTGACCTTCTTATTGACGATGAAACACAGAAATTGCATTGGAATTAAATAGAAAAAGCACAATGCCGACTTAAGTACAAGACGACTGACTTTTCTTACTGTCTATGTTTGAACCATTCCTGTGACACTAGTTATATATTCCGATGTTTCACTTCAGGTTTACTGTATCCCTTGGACCGCCTTTTTGACGATGAAACACAGATATTGCATTGGAATTGAATACAAAAGGCACAATGCCGACATAAGTGCAAGAAGACTGACCCTTCTTACTGTCAACGCTTTGAACAATTCCTGTGACTCAACTTTTAGATTCCGATGCGTCACTTCAGGTTTACTGTATCCCTCTGACCTTCTTATTGACGATGAAACACAGAAATTGCATCGGAATTAAATACAAGAGGCACAATGCCGACTTAAGTACAAGAAGACTGACTCTTCTTACTGACTATGAATGAACCATTCCTGTGAGACTAGTTATAGTAAGCGATGCTTCGCTTCAGGTTTACTGTATCCCTATGAGCTTCTTATTGGCGATGAAACACAGAAATTGCATCGGAATTAAATACAAAAGGCACAATGCCGACTTAAGTACAAGCAGACTGACTCCTCTTTCTGTCTATGTTTGAACCATTCCTGTGACACTAGTTATAGATTCCGATGCTTCACTTCAGGTTCACTGTATCCCTTGGACCTTGTTATTGACGATGAAACACAGAAATTGCATCGGAATTAAATACAAAACGCACAATGACAACTGAAGTACAAGAAGACAGACTCTTCCTACTGTCTAAGTTTTGAACCACTCTTGTGACACTAGTTATAGATTCCGATGCTTTACTTCAGGTTTACTGTATCCCTTGGACCTTCGTATTGACGATGAAACACAGAAATTGCATCGGAATGAAGTACAAAAGGCGCTATGCCGACGTAAGTACAAGAAGACTGACTCCTCATACTGACTATGTTTTGTACCATTACCGTGACACTAGTTATTGATTCCGATGCTTCACTTCAGCTTTACTGTACCCCTCTGACCTACTTTTTGACAATGAAACACAGAAATTGCATCGGAATTAAATAGAAAAAGCACAATGCCGACATAAGTACAAGAAGACTGACTCCTCCTACTGTCTATGTTTTGAACCATTCCTGTGACACTAGTTATAGATTCCGATGCTTCACTTCAGGTTTACTGTATCCCTCTGACCTTCTTATTGACGATGAAACACAGAAATTGCATCGGAATTAAATAAAAGAGGCACAATGCCGAATTAAGTACAAGAAGACTGACTCTTCTTACTGACTATGATTTGAACCATTCCTGTGAGACTAGTTATAGATTGCGATGCTTCGCTTCAGGTTAAGTGTCCCTCTGACTTTATTGACGATGAAACACAGAAATTGCATCGGAATTAAATACAAAATGCACAATGCCGCCATAAGTACATGAAGACCGACACTATCTACTGACTATGATTTGAACCATTCCTGTGGCACTAGTTATAGATTCCGATGCTTCACTTGAGGTTTACTGTATCCCTTGGACCTTCTTATTGACGATGAAACACAGAAATTGCATCGGAATTAAATAGAAAAGGCACAATGCCGACTTAAGTACAAGAAGACTGACTCTTCCTACTGTCTATGTTTGAACCATTCCTGTGACACTACTTATAGATTCCGATGCTTCACTTCAGGTTTTACTGTATCCCTTGGACCTTCTTATTGACGATGAAACACAGAATGGCATCGGAAGTTAATACCAAGGGCACAATGCCGATTCAAGTACAAGGAAGACTGATTCTTCTTACTGTCTATGTTTTAACCATTCCTGTGACACTAGTTATAGATTCCGACGGTTCACTCCTGGTTTACTGTATCCCTTGGACCTTCGTATTGACGATGAAACACAGAAATTGCATCGGAATGAAATACAAAAGGCGCTATGCCGACTTAAGTACAAGAAGACTGACTCCTCTTACTGACTATGTTTTGTACCATTCCGTGACACTAGTTATAGATTCCGATGCTTCACTTCAGCTTTACTGTACCCCTCTGACCTACTTTTTTACAATGAAACACAGAAATTGCATCGGAATTAAATAGAAAAAGCACAATGCCGACATAAGTACAAGAAGACTGACTCCTCCTACTGTCTATGTTTTGAACCATTCCTGTGACACTAGTTATAGATTCCGATGCTTCACTTCAGGTTTACTGTATCCCTCTGACCTTCTTATTGACGATGAAACACAGAAATTGCATCGGAATTAAATAAAAGAGGCACAATGCCGAATGAAGTACAAGAAGACTGACTCTTCTTACTGACTATGATTTGAACCATTCCTGTGAGACTAGTTATAGATTGCGATGCTTCGCTTCAGGTTAAGTGTCCCTCTGACCTTATTGACGATGAAACACAGAAATTGCATCGGAATTAAATACAAAATGCACAAAGCCGATTTAAGTACATGAAGACCGACACTATCTACCGACTATGATTTGAACCATTCCTGTGACACTAGTTATAGATTCCGATGCTTCACTTGAGGTTTACTGTATCCCTTGGACCTTCTTATTCACGATGAAACGCAGAAATTGCATCGGAATTAAATGCAAAAGACACAATGCCGACTTAAGTACAAGGAGACTGACACATCTTACTGTCTATGTTCTGAACCGTTCCTGTGACACTAGTTATATATTTCGACGCTTCACTCCAGGTTTACTGTATCCCTTGGACCTTCTTATTGACGATGAAGCACAGAAATTGCATCGGAATTAAATAGAAAAGGCACAATGCCGACTTAAGTACATGAAGACCGACTCTTCCTACTGACTATGTTTTGAACCATTCCTGTGACACTAGTTATAGATTCCGATGCTTCACTTGAGGTTTACTGTATCCCTTGGACCTTCTTATTGACGATGAAACACAGAAATTGCATCGGAATTAAATGCAAAAGGCACAATGCCGACTTAAGTACAAGAAGACTGACTCATCTTACTGTCTATGTTCTGAACCATTCCTGTGACACTAGTTATAGATTCCGACGCTTCGCTCCAGGTTTACTGTATCCCTTGGACCTTCTTATTGACGATGAAGCACCGAAATTGCATCGGAATTAAATACAAAAGGCACAATGCCGACTTAAGTACATGAAGACCGACTCTTCCTACTGACTATCTTTTGAATCATTCCTGTGACACTAGTTATAGATTCCGTCGCTTCACTTCAGCTTCACTGTACCCCCTCTGACCTACTTTTTGACGATGAAACACAGAAATTGCATCGGAATTAAATAGAAAAGGCACAATGTAGACTTAAGTACAAGAAGACTGACTCTTCCTACTGTCTATGTTTGAACCATTCCTGTGACACTAGTTATAGATTCCGATGCTTCACTTCAGGTTTACTGTATCCCTTGGACCTTCTTATTGACGATGAAACTCAGAAATTGCATCGGAATTAAATAGAAAAGGCACAATGCCGACTTAAGTCCAAGAAGACTGACTCTTCCTACTGTCTATGTTTGAACCATTCCTGTGACACTACTTATAGATTCCGATGCTTCACTTCAGGTTTACTGTATCCCTTGGACCTTCTTATTGACGATGAAACACAGAAATGGCATCGGAATTTAATACCAAGGGCACAATGCCGATTTAAGTACAAGGAAGACTGACTCTTCTTACTGTCTATGTTTTAACCATTCCTGTGACACTAGTTATAGATTCCGACGGTTCACCCCTGGTTTACTGTTTCCCTTGGACCTTCTTATTGACGATGAAACACAGAAATTGCATCGGAATTAAATACAAAATGCACAATGCCGACTTAAGTACATGAAGACCGACACTTCCAACTGACTATGGTTTGAACCATTCCTGTGACACTAGTTATAGATTCCGATGCCTCACTTGAGGTTTACTGTATCCCTTGGACCTTCTTATTGACGATGAAACACAGAAATTGCATCGGAATTAAATGCAAAAGGCACAATGCCGACTTAAGTACAAGAAGACTGACTCATCTTAGTGTCGATGCTCTGAACCATTCCTGTGACACTAGTTATAGATTCCGACGCTTATCTCCAGGTTTACTGTATCCCTTGGACCTTCTTATTGACGATGAAGCACAGAAATTGCATCGGAAGTAAATACAAAAGGCACAATGCCGACTTATGTACATGAAGACCGACTCTTCCTACTGACTATCTTTTGAACTATTCCTGTGACACTAGTTACAGATTCCGATGCTTCACTTGAGGTTTACTGTATCCCTTGGACCTTCTTATTGACCATGAAACACAGAAATTGCATCGGAATTAAATAAAAGAGGCACAATGCCGACTTAAGTACAAGAAGACTGACTCTTCTTACTGACTATGATTTGAACCATTCCTGTGAGACTAGTTATAGATTGCGATGCTTCCCTTCAGGTTAAGTGTCCCTCTGACCTTCTTATTGACGATGAAACACAGAAATTGCATCGGAATTAAATACAAAATGCACAATGCCGCCTTAAGTACATGAAGTCCGACACTTCCTACTGTCTTTGATTTGAACCATTCCTGTGACACTAGTTATAGGTTCCGATGCTTTACTTGAGGTTTACTGTATCCCTTGGACCTTCTTATTGACGATGAAACACAGAAATTGCATCGGAATTAAATGCAAAAGGCACAATGCCGACTTAAGTACAAGGAGACTGACACATCTTACTGTCTATGTTCTGAACCATTCCTGTGACACTAGTTATATATTCCGACGCTTCACTCCAGGTTTACTGTATCCCTTGGACCTTCTTATTGGCGATGAAACACAGAAATTGAATCGGAATTAAATACAAAAGGCACAATGCCGACTTAAGTACAAGAAGACTGACTCATCTTACTTTCTATGTTCTGAACCATGCCTGTGACAGTAGTTATAGATTCCG